>NC_081298.1:146098433-146271530 GCF_030435805.1 Mustela lutreola | reverse complement strand
TTTTCTAAGTTTTAGTCTCTCAGTGTTAAAAAGGACTTTGTTAAAATAGTAATAATAGAAGTAATAGTCAAAACAATAGTAGGGATAATTAAGAGCTATAATAATGGTATGGTCCTCCCTGGCAGGATTTTCTCTTATATCTGAGACTCTACAAGACAATCATACTCCAAATTCTGTGATTGACTTTCTCAGTTTACACAGAAGGCAAGGTAGGCTATAGTCTTATTTCTGCTTCTCCTTGTGCTTTGGGGATCTCAACTTCAATTTGGGTTGTACCAAAGTCCTCAAATTTGATTGCTGCTGGATTTTGAATTTTGTTTCTCTAGTATCAAGAGTCTATTAACAACACAGCTCAGTGTGTTTTAGCAGTTTCAAATGCTCTCATAGCTAAAATGGCTTCCGGGCATATATCTCTAGGCTCTCATTGTATTTCGTATTTTGGCCCAGTAATCCCACACTTAATTTTTATAATCATTCTGATATTTTTATTTTTAAAAGCTGTTTTGTCTGGATTTTTAGTTGTCTTAAGTAGGAGTTTTTAGATCACCATTCCTAGAAGCAACAACAAATATACATGAAAATGTCGGCAGTAGTTTATCACATCTTTATGGCTTTGAACTTCCATAAGCTGAGGCATCCTTCTCTAATCACTTAGGCAAACTCCAATTTACCTTTTAAAACAACACAAGAATTGCTTCATTTAAGAACATGTTCCGGGATGACTCTTCCCCACTGTTCTTACCAACATTCCCACACATTCTTTGCTACCCACACCTTGTTTACGAACTTTCATTAGGTATATCAGCGTGACCAGAATTTTGCTCTATTGTATTTTTGTCCTTTAGAGCTTTAATTAAATATGAATTCCATAGAAAGTCTGTCCCTTTTCTTTCAAACCTGGGTTAGTTATTTCTTCTCATTCTTTGTCAGAAGTTACTTTATTAGAGAAACTTATAGCTCTATTGTGACTTTGGAGCCTTTACAGTTTTTTGACTGGAAAAATCACCCATCCCTGAGATTTTTACGCAGCTTCCTAGCTGATATTATTCAGAAATCTGTTCAAAACAGACTTTTTCAGGGAGGCCCTTTTGGACCACTCAGTTAAAAAGCCTCTTCTCAATCACTGCTCTTTTTAAAATGTGCTTATTTAGTTCAAATATGCATCACTATTAAAGAAAAACCAGTACGACTTTTTTTTTAAGTTGGCTTACCTATTATCTATCTCTCCCACTAAAATGATTCCTCTGTGCTGGGGTTTTGTTGTGCTCATCTTAGGCAAGGCATTCAATAAATTGTCTCTAAATGATTGAATTGTTTGACTCACTTGCTAGATTCTCAACTTCATGAGGCCAAGGATTGTTCTATTCAGTCCTTCTTTATCCTCAATGTCTGTTATATTGCAGTCACTTACGTGACTAATGGGAAAAATCACAGAAAGAAAGAGTTAAAACTACAGAAAAACCCTGTAGCTTCAATAACACAAAGCTTTCGAAAATTATTTCGCCCAGGAATTGAATACTGGCTGCACTTTTGATTTTTTTTAAATGGTATTGAATTTACTTTAAATGGAAATACTTGAATGGTAGAATAATAAAAAAATTATAAAAGCAACTGGCTCCTTAAAGTAAGAATTATATAGGGCATCTCTTCTAGAATCAAAATTTTCAAATGTCAAACATCTGAAAGCACAGAAGGAGAAGTAAGAGTGTGAATTGTACTTCAATGCTCTTTTCTTTATATTCAGCAAACAGCTTCATTCACACCTTTCCAATTTTTTCAACTCTTTTGACAAAGCCTTCAGAGGAGTTACTGCTGATGACAACCATCACAGCCTAACAGGAGAAATTTTATAAAGAAAAATAATAGCATGTTTTTCCCAACATGTTAAGGATATGGTGAAGCTCTGTCGAATTCAAAGGAGGAATGTGCAATTCCATGCTATATATCATAATAACTTATTTTAATAGTGGCTTTGCAATTTTTCAAATATATCCATTTACTGAAACCACTATCAAATAAACAAAAGAAACAAATTAACAGGGGTTCGAGACAGAAGTTATCTAATCTAAAAATAGCACATGTTCACAGAATACACAACACATATCCCACGTACTACTATAGGTTTCAAGTAATAGTCAAAACAATAGTAAAAATGATTCAGACCCTACCAGTCAAATCATAAATGGGACCTTAACTGTAAATCCTTATCTTTAGATCAAAGCAGGTAATTGGGTGCTGAAGATACATTATAGAACTAATATGTTATAGAACTCCTCTGAAATGAGTCGTTTATTCCATCACTTTTCCTGCACAGCTGCTGACCCATGTTTTGGTTCCTGGAAATAGCTGCTACCCTGTCATACTTCTTAAAAGCACATATATTGATAACTCTACTCATTCCTCCATTCCTCTGTGACTGTCACTGTGTTAAAATGTGGAGTCAGCTGACTCACTTGTGGTGGTAATAAAGTAGATGAGTTTGCAAAGTATTTTGTTATTTCTAAAAATGCAAAAACCAAATTACATTGAAATCATAAGGGGTGTTTCAGGGAGAGCTGTAGGATGTGGTTTCTTGTGTAATCCACAGAGATTAGCTCCAACAAATATTTAAACTCTCCTCTAGGAGCAACCTTAGTGGTAAAGCAAGACGATAAACAGATGTATACGCACCCTGGCACAAAATTATCACTTATGTTTGGCTTCCTAGTCTCCTCGTGTTACTTATTTATCTTAACTTCTCTCTGAAATCAGGGAACACAGAATCTCAATCAGTTGACATTTTTCTACTGAATTACCCAACAGTCTGATCATACCCCTAAGACTTTTTTAAATTATTTCACTCATAATCCCATATCTGCTTTGCTTCCTCATCTTAGTACACTGTAATTTGATTTCAAAATGAGGACAGTTGTCAGTAATGCCACATTCATTCATCTATGTTACAATTCCATGTACTTATAACAATGAAGATATGTTAATAACATCCATTCCAATAAGCCACCCTAAATTTATTATCATAAAACAAGACCTCAAGAAAGAGAATTCAAAATCATTCATGTATTTGCAACTTATTGCAATAAAGCCTTTATCAATAGACTTCCCTGTGCACATGGTGGTCAAATTGCTGGTGAAAACCAGCCAGATCTATTACAAGCTTTCTCCTAGCTTCTAGGTAACCCAAGTGAGCCTTTATTGATACTGGGAAGGGATAAAGCAGGGAAGGGATAAACAGTGGTGTAAGAATTGGCTAGACAAAAGTAATGACTCTCATTACAAAGTGAGTATTTTAAAGCAAAAGAGCCTGTTGGGAATATTGTTTTATAAAATAGTGGTTTTTTTAATTAACTTTTTAAAATTCAATTAGTTAACATATAGTGTACCATTAGTTTCAAATGTAGATTTCAGTTATTCATCCATAGCATATAATAGCTATTGCTCAGTACTTACTGTTATAGCTTCTTGAAAGCAGAATTTTAACCCACTGAGCCACCCAGGCGCCCTTGAAGCAGACTTTTAGATCACATTTTCTGCTTACGTCCATGTAGTACAAAACTTTCCTGCTAGCAACCTTCAAAACATACTGTTTGTTAGAGTAATTTCTTTAATAATAAATAAATAGGAATTTTTTTAAATTTATAAATATATAAAATAAATAGGAATTTATTTAAATTTATTTAAATATTGCACACTGTTTCAATGTTCATAAATAAGGTGATGATATTATAGCCATTAGTTGGTAGCACTGATATATCACTTTCTTTTTACTACTCAGTGCATTCTCTTTACACAAAATAGATATATATTTTTAAAGAATCAGAATCTGTAGCAAACTTTTAAAAAACCCTATACAGTAAAGTTTATCATTTTAAGTAATCTCAATTATCTTCCTCAATTTTGATAGCATATCCTTCTATCTAGGCCAGATAATGTATGAGGGATTTGAAGAGACATACTTTCTAAATTTCACTTTTCTCATCTGCAAAATGCTTATCAGGATCCTACAATAAAATACACTTACAATTTTTTGATGAAAATTTATTTATTTATTTTAAGATTTTATTTCTTTATCAGAGAGAGAGGGCGAGAGAGCAAGCACAGGCAGACAGAATGGCAGGCAGAGGCAGAGGGAGAAGCAGGCTCCCGGCCGAGCAAGGAGCCCGATGCGGGACTCGATCCCAGAATCCTGGGATCGTTACCTAAGCCAAAGGCAGCTGCTTAACCAACTGAGCCACCCAGGCGTCCCTTTTGATGAAAATTTAATCTGTATAAACAATATATTTGCTGTAATGCGTGGTTCATGGAAAACATCTTATTTAATTATAAGCAACAACAGTATTAGAAATTAAGTAAGTGTGTCTATAATATTTAAAGTTTTAACACATAATTCCAGTGCTTTGCCTTATTTTCTCAAATCCCTTTACCACTTTCACTGACAGAGTCAAATGTACTTTTTCTACTAGTAGCCAGCTCTTTGTCTTTTGTCAGAAAGATGCCCTTGTGAATTATTTATAATAGAGATATTAGCAATAATAATAATAATAATAATAATAAGTACCAATGAAAATGTTAAAAAAAGTTTTCTTAACTAATTAGGGTTCTTAGACTTCAATTTAGGAACCACCTCTGGCAAGCAAATTAATCTGCAAAACATTCCCAGAATTAACAAGTCAGTCAGATACAGGGTTGTCCGTAAACTGAAAGGTGAAGCAAAGGGACTAGGTTTGGAAAATAGGTAAGGGCAGTGAAAAAAATGATCAAATTTTTTGGCAAAATAAATTCTTAGGTGTCCTTTCAATGGAGTCCTGGGCATTATGTAGCAGTAACTCTGGAGATTATCTCAATCCATTGGAGTCACCCCGTTTATTAGCTTGCTATTGACAAAGTTATTTACAAACTGTAGAGCAAGAGGTTGTAATGTAGAAAACTGATGGTAATGCACAAGATTCTTGTTAACAATAATGCAAGTTAGTGATTTTTCATTAGAGAACATAAATTCTATAACCCAAATTATGGGCCCAGAGCACTTCTGCTGCACAACTCTGCTTATATCCCAAATAACCATGTGAACTAGTTTTAATATCTGCTTCTCTTATTAATTTTTGAATAAAAATTCTTGACACAAGTATTTTATAATTGTGTGATAATCATGCATTTAATTTCTTGGAGAACAAAACACACTTTAGCATAACTAGGTTCGTTCACAGAACCAGCCTTGATAACACACTTCTATATGTTAGAAATGATGTAATAAATGTAGAATATTGGGCACTTGTTTGGTATTCTTTGCCATGTTTTGCACTATCTAAAAAGAGGTCAGTGAACTTGGACTGGAGTTAGTAGACATGGAAGAAAATAAAATCTTACAGAGAAGAATACTCTGTGGTCCACAACCTAAACGGGCTGGGATTCCCATCATTTGGATCCCTGTAGCTTTACAAAAGTCAATTAAATTTTTGTATCTCCGATTAAAGTTGATTCCCCAGTACTTTTTCAAACATCTCTTGTAAAGTATTGTTTCCCAGAAAAAAGGGGATTTTGCACATGTATCTGCCTTTGTCTCTGGTCATGATCTCAGTCAGGATCCTGAGATCGCGCCCCATATCGGGCTTCCTGCTCATTAGGGAATATACTTCTCAGTCTCTCTCTACTGCTACATCCCCCTGCCCTACTCATGCTCTCTCATCTCTCAAATAAATAAATACAATCTTTAAATTTTTAATTAAAAATAAGATAAATAAAATCAAATAAAAAGTCTGGTCTTACTGCCCCATTTAGCTCCTTTTTTTTTTTTTTGAGTTGTATTTAAAGCAGCATGAGAGAACATGAGGCTCTCAAACTTAAAAAAAAAGGAAAAAATTGAGTTTTGTTAGGATTTAAGATCTTGTCTGCTAGAAAAAAAATGTTGGCTTTGTAAACATGTGAAAATTAACAAAGGAGAATAAGATAGAATTCTAATAATTTTTGTAGAAATTAAAAATTTCGTCCAACCCAATTACATACAGACCCATTAAGTAAATTCATTCCAATGTCCCAAACCAAACTTTTCTAATAGTAATGCATCTGTGTAAACAGAGTCAACCCAAGGAATAAATAAATATTATTATTTTTTTCCTGTCTCTTCCACAGTCACATCTGGGTATATTGGTAGCAAGCCAATTTTCTATCTTATAAGACATGATATCATAAGGAAGGGTATTCTGTCCATTTGGAACAACTGAAAATCATTGTAATTTTATCTTGGTGCAGTAACTTGAGATGGCACAGTGTGGCTTATGAATATATTTTATTTTTTTTACTGGGAAGAAGAGATTATAGAGATATTGGTTATCCAAGAGAGACTGACAGGTGTTGATAGTTGCCAGGTCAATATCCATCTACTTTTTCCTTTAATATCAGAAAGCACTGAGGGATTGACAACAAAGAAACTTAAAACAACATCAAATATTTTATTGTCTCTTTTCTAGTTACATTGTAACCATATGACAAAGTATCAGTCGTACAAGATATCATTCTCTTTTACCTCTATCTTTCTGCCAGAAATGTGGGCTTAATAGTGAGAACTCCAACAGCAATTTTTGCAACTGTGAATAAAAAGCCATGAAAACCTCTAAGATACTTCACTTGACTTTCTTAAGACTCTGAACCAACACCAGAAAACACTCTCCGTAGTCTTCCTGTTAAATGAAAAAATATGGTTAAACCACTTTTGACAGTCTACTACCTACAGCAAAATGTAAATCTTAATTGAAATATGTCCTCTCAGCTGTGCTTAAGCAACTGAGTCCTGAGCTTTTCAGGTTTTCAGTCTGAAAGAGTACACCTCTGGTGCTCTGAAAGGGAAGAGAAAGGACACCCTGTTCTCCATATAAATTAAAGAAGAGAAATCTGTGCATTTAAGTGGGCCATATAAAATTTATCAAGCAATTATCTCCTAACTCCTTCCTATCCAAATTACCTGATATGCTCTCCCTACTCCTTTAATCCACGTTACTGCCTTTTCCAGGATTCTGTATCACATCACGACATGTCTTCTGTTATTTCCTTCTTGCAAGCTAGTTTTGTTTTCTCCATCTAAAAAAATCAACAATCATTGTGTATTTCAATTCCCATTTTCCTCAAATGCATTGATTCTTCTTATCTATTACTCTTCTCATACTCAGTGTCTTTGTCTTTATGGGGTTTGTACTTTGCTTTTCCCCATCCTTTACTGCCCTTATATAATCAAATCTAATAACCTCTTAGAGAAAGTTAAAAATTCCTGCATAGCCACACGTGAACACAAAGTCACTGATTTTTAGCAAACCTATAAGATAGTCAGACATCCATTCAATTTCTTTTTTTTAAGATTTTATTTATTTATTTATTTGACAGAGAGAGAGATGACAAGCAGGCAGAGAGGCAGGCAGAGAGAGAGGAGGAAGCAGGCTCCCTGCTGAGCAGAGAGCCTGATTTGGGGCTCGGTCCCAGGACCCTGGGATCATGACCTGAGCCGAAGACAGTGGCTTAACCCACTGAGCCACCCAGGCGTCCCTCCATTCAATTTCTTAACTGAGTCTCAAATGCATCCTGAGTTCTAACCTAAACCTAAGTTCTACTTCTTACACGTTGTTCTATGACCAAATTCTTTCAGTTCAGTATTTTGTAACATTTAAATATTAATCAATTGATGCTTTGTTTGTGTATTTCTATGAAAATAATTTGAATACTGTAGATTTATTGTTATATTTATAGATTTATAATCAAAGTTTCATCAGTTGAAGTTTTTGGAAATTTCAGATATAATGATTAACCTAAAATGATACTGCCTCAAATCCCTCTGATATCAAGGCCCAACACCTGATTATAGCCAAACCTGTGGTGGATAGTTCCATGGGAAATTGCAGTTACTTAACACTGATAGCATCTCATGTTCTCTCTCTCATTTTAGAATGTCTCCAACACAACCCAAAAGTGTAGGAGAGTTAATGTCCTCTGAGGACAGCTCTCAGTGAAGTGGAAATAAAAACCATAGGTAAAATTGTCAGTTTTCAGGTCTTCATGAGGACAACTTAAAGAAGTTTCTCAAGACCTTTCAGTAAAAGCAAGCCTTCATTTTCTATCCACAACAATTATATCAACAATGTACCTCTTTGACAAAGTTGCTTCTTCACTGTATCACTTTCCCATTCTTTTCTACCTTGGGTAATCTCCCAGATCAACTAACAGTACTCAAATCCTTTGTCCTACTCTTTGCTCTCAGGATAAATGGAGCCAAAAGACTTAGATTAATATCAAGTTCTGAATGGGATCTTAGAGCTATTTCTGTCCAGATTTTCATAAACATAGGGACCTTTGAATTATCAGGCTATAAATAAGTTCTAAATGGAGGGGGCAAAAGCAAAAAGTAGAAATTTTTATGTTTGATTTTTAGTCATGATTAGTTGACTTTATTGATTATTAAAAATACTAACATTATAAAAGTGTGGATCTTTGTAAAACAATGTCATAATGTAAGAAATAAGTTGCATAGTCCTTTTGAGAATATTAAACCAAGTGTTCAGGTGCCATCTAATTTCTTGTTTAATCCAGAACTTTGGTGTGCATTATCTTGAGGAATAGGATTTTGAAGTCCAGACAGACTAACAGAAAACTGATCTAAATGTGTGTGTTTATATTACTGCTTTTGTTGTAGAAATCAAAGTGTGATTGCTGGTTTAAAATGGTAAAACTAATAATGTTCATGGACTCTATTATAAATTTTATAATTGTATGGGAAGAATCCAATAAACATAGAATTAATTGATTTGCAAATCCTCAAAGAGCTACAGGATCAGGTAGTGGTATGTTCTGATTCAACAGCATCATAATGCAGCATTTTATATGTGTGGCTAATGGATATTTTCATGAATGTTTGCTAGCTAGTCAGCCAATACAGAGAAATATTAGGTAGGGTAATTATTCACAGTTGTGTTTAATAAAATGAGGGAAAATTATCAAATGACACTAATAATAATAATCCTATAGCAAGCTAAACAATTCAATGATAATTACAAGTATTAATCCAGCTTTCTTCCCTGATTATGACTCTTCTCTCCTTTATCCTAATGGGAGTAGCAGATTGTCTGCAATGAATTTTGAAAACCCAGCAGTGACTTTGGCAGTGAAGGCCTCCCATCAATTTTGATAGGTTAAAATGATTCTGGTTGGTCTTGAGCAAATGTGTCAATTTTTTTTTCTGTGTGTGTCATAAAAGAAAGAAGCAATAGTAAATTCTTGCTGTTATTCCATGGAGCCAATAAAATCATACTGCCAACAAGAGGCTGTTGACACCATAAGTGTAGTTAACTGTCTTGAAATACTAGGCCTGGAAATAAAATTCCAATATTTCACATAACCTCTTTTTTTTTTTTTAAGAAAGAAACAAAACAAAACAAAACAACGATACTGCTTACATATAGGGCCCTGCTGTTGTGTAACTATTTTTGAACATGTCTACTGTAATTGTATATATATATATATTATTTTTTCTGTGCAATAAATTCATTTAACGATAAATTTGGATTGCAAATTATTTTGGGGGAGGCATGGTATTTGTGGCTAGTCTTACAAGTAAAAAGGACTAAAAAAAGAAGAAAAACATTTTTTTATTACAGCATATTTACATCTGTCCAAAGAACTTATTTACTATAATACTGACTAATGTATAATACTGTACACAAAGAAAGAAGTTAAATGAGTTATAATTCAGTCAAAGTATAGCTGGCCATTTTAAAACTTACCACTGAATCTTTCTGGTATGAAATGTGATATCTGGCAATCTGGTCCAGTTCATTACATCAGGTCATTTGTATGTTCTTATTACCATTTTGATAGCATAGCACATTTTATAACCCAGACATTTTACAATGGAACTATGATGCATGTATTTTCAAAAGTATAGACATACATGAAACTATGAGGTCCAAAAAGATGAATGTCCGTAGTACCATATAGACTCAACAAATAAAAGTGTCCAAGGCTCTGAATGAGATTTATGAATATTGTATAAGATTAGACCAACATGTGGTTTTGATATAAATAATCTGTTCTTAAATTAGAATTACAATCGTTGAGTACAGTGTTGAAAATGGCAGATAGATATTAGCTATCTTTGCTCACTAGGGAAAATGGAAAAATGTTTAGTTTGGTCAGATTTTCACATAACTTCTGAAAAATCTTACGTTTGAGAGAACTCTTCTGAAATAAGAATCCTTAAAGACATAACCCCTTTGGCACAAGCTTTCAAGAAACTTGTTGGATGTTGTAGACAATTATATGGCACGCGTACTGTTCTAGATGTTTCATGCCAATAATATGTAAGCCATACCAAGGCTACATATACATATAGAGATGTTCCTCAGCTTACAAGGGGGCTATGTACAGAGAAACACATAAAAAATTGAAAATGCATTTAATACCCCTAAACTATCAAATATCATAGCTTACCTTAAGCTTATTTAAACATACTCAGAACACTTACATTTGCCTGCATTTGGGCAAAATCATATTAAGCAAAGCCTATTTTATAACAAAGTATCAAATATCACATGCAATTTATCAAATATTACACTAAAAAAAGAATGGTTATATATAGAATGCTTGTAAGAATATCAAGTGTTCACCCCTGTAATCTTCTAGCTGACTGGGAGCTGTGGCTCACTGCCGCTGCCCAGCATCACAAGATGGCACCATACCACATGTCACTGGCCCTTTTTATAAAGACCCAAATTCAAAATTCAAAGTACAGTTTCTACTGAATCACTTTCACTTTCACATCATTGCCAGATATATCATAAGTTGAATCATTGTAAATCAGGAGCCATCTTATTTGAAAGGTAAATCACAGTCACCCATATACACACAAAAAAAGGCCTTCATGTAGGGCCATCTATGGATCTCTAAACAACATAGCATGACATATCAACAGCAAAAAATGGACGTGAAGGGGACAATTGCTTTGCGTCAGTACTCTGAGCAGTAACATACATGGCCTTACTCACCTAGCAGAACTCCAGAGCTAGCTGATGGCAAGGAATTTTACAAATGATTGCTGAACAGATTAAGCACTATTCTTTTTAAATTAGTGTGCATATCTGTTTTCTAAAGATATGTTAATTTATTTTATTGACTTATTACAAAACCAAATAATTTCCTCTTATTTAAGTGGCAGGTAAATAGCATTCTTTTTAATTTAAATCAAATGGCTTTTTAGGGAAAATATACTAAAAATTCTGAAACTTGTATTGCTTATGAATCTTTTATTGGAATCCTTATCAAGTTGTATTTTTCAAGTTTTTCCTAAATAATCTTCAATGAATTGAAAATATTTTTTGGATTTTATTCAAGGCTATTAACACACAATTTCACTTTGTTAAATATAGTGCTAAACTTTCAACCAAAACGCTGTGTCTTTTTTTTTTCCACTACCACATCGTCCATCTACTGACTGGATTCTCTCCCCAACTAGCACATATATACCATTGTCTATCTTTAGGATAAGTAAGGGTCATCTTTTGTCTTTATTCTATTCCTTGTATGCTTCTGAACTTGTTGAATTTTAATATAATCACACCATAAGCATCACATATTTGATTCCCCTTTAAATAGTAAACAGTGCACAACAAGAGCATACCTTCAAAACCCTCAATATACATACTCTGACATATTATTATTGTATTTTTGTAAATTAAAATAATTAATTATAGAACAAGACTTTCAGGTGGTAGGTATTGTAAGTTTTACCCAAACTCGTTTTTGTCATCATATATGTCAAGTAGTTTTCTCGAGTTTATTTTTAGAATATCCTTGTATAATGAATATTTACACTGATATCTAGTATAAAAATCTTGCAATTTATTTTAGAAACATTAAGATATTGAAAATCAATCTATTTCTTTAATTCATTGAAGACATTTTTGGCTTGTTTCCAGTACTTTCTTACTGGTTAAAAAATGAATTTGAAGTAGTCTGAATTTCATTATTATATGGCACTTTCCCTTTGATGAATACAAAGACGATATTCTATATTAGCTATCTGAGAAGAATTTATTTTTTTAATTTTATTTATTTGTAAGAGAGAGAGTGAGATAGAGCACAAGCAGGGGGAGCAGCAGGGTGAGGGAGAAGCAAACTCCCGGCTAAGCAGGGAATCTGTTGCAGAACTCAGTCCCAGGACCCTGAGCCACCCAGGTGTCCCAATCTGAGAAGAGTTCTGTATGTTATTCCTATTAATATGCAGTTTAAAGTCTAGGTAATTAACTTAATATTTTAGTGGCTATTACATAGATAGCACTATGTTCCAGGCAGAGGGTAAGAAAGAAATATTAAATCAACCTTATTCTATGCATTCTAAATGAAAATAATTAATCATAATAAATCCTTATATTTATGGAATATCAACTTATAAGCTTTCCTCCATATGAACAATGCCAAATACCAGAATAAAGGGTCATCTAATACAAATAAAGGATAGAATTAAAGAATTCTGGTAAGCCACTTAATTTTGAAAAATGGTGTTCTATTGTTGCTGAGTTGTGGTTTTCAGTTACATAATATCTGATAAGTGTAGAAGTAACATGAGTGTTACGTGAGATGAGAAATGGTATATAATTAAGATATTTTTAAAAGTACAGATAAATACAAATTTGTAAACATAGCATTATGGAGGAATAAAAATAAATGATAGCTACACACTCTAAAGTGAATAAATCTTGGAAAGCTAATAGAGAAGTAAAACAAGGACAGTGCAAGAAGTATGGTACATTTTTATGAAGTTCAAACAAATTCTGTGAAACCATAGAGGGACTTAAAGATACTATTATGTATCAAATATTGTAAAAATTAAGCAAGGAATTAGCAAACATAAAATAACCAAAGCATACAAACTTGGGTAGATACAATAGGTGTGATCATGTTCTACTTCATAAAGAGATGAGTTAATAGATAAATAGAAGTAACTAGACTTTTTAGAAGTTAATAAAACTTTGCCTGTTATCTCTTAGTAATATAAAATATATGGTTTTCTAACAAAAACGTTTATCTTAAAAATATTTAAAAATAAATTTCAGGCTACTCATAAGGTTATATTTACTTTTCCACTGAAGGAAAAGCTGGTTGTTGTAGTTGTAGTTGTTTGTTTGTTTTAGTCTCCTCCTAGTTTTTATTATTATAATGTGGAATGAGGAATGTTAGATTGAAAAGTGAATTATTTTATAGACAAAAATCATTACTTGATTCACCTCCTGTTACAGCAGATGGAACTCCTGAATATATGCCCTTTTGCCTTATGGAAGAGTAACAGTTAAGCTTACTTCTGAAACATACTTGGTGGTGGCCCTAAATAGTGACACCATAGTAAACATTTGGAATATTTGCAATTAATTTTTATAGTCATAGGGCTCCAAAAGGCACTGCTGGTATCTTAGCAGGTATTTCAATAAAGCTAAAAATTGCCTGACTATTTAAAAATATTAACAAGGCACAAAACATGGCAGAAGTATTGTCCTCAGATATTATTTTTTTCCATATGCTCCTGATTCCAGACATGACAAGTTATTTTTTAAAAATTTTTTTATAAAATATTTTATTCATTTATTTGACAGAGATCACAAGTAGGCAGACTCAGGCAGAGAGAGAGAGGAGGAAGCAGGCTCCCTGCTGAGCTGAGAGCCCGATGTGGGACTTGATCCAAGGATCCTGGGATCATGACCTGAGCCGAAGTCAGAGGCTTTAAACCACTGAGCCACCCAGGCGCCCCCATGACAAGTTATTTTTGATAGATATATATACAATGTATTTTCCAGTTATAAGAAAAATGGTTCTGCTATTTTTAACCTTTTTTAAAATTACATAATTTTTTAATTAAAATTTTATTTTTTATGTTTTACTTTACTTTTCTTTTCTTTTTTAAAGATCTTATTTATTTATTTGACAGACAGAGATCACAAGTAGGCAGAGAGGCAGGCAGAGAGAGAGAGACAGAGAGAGAGAGGGAATCAGGGTCCCTGCGGAGCAGAGAGCCCAATGCGGGGCTCAATCCCAGGACCCTGAGATCATGACCTGGGCCGAAGGCAGCAGCCCAACCCACTGAGCCACTCAGGCGCCCCAATGTTTTACTTTCCAAATACTACTTAGAATATAAAACCTATTCCATTTTTTAAGAAGTTTAACCATTTAAAAAATGATAATTTTCTCATTGTGTCTTCCCCTCACATTGCTTTATTTTGAATAAAAAATTTCACAATAAACATAACTGATGCTTTCCTTTTTTTGGTCCCTCTGTTGGTCATATTGTTTATGAGCCATGACAATTAGTTTTACAAAATTTATTGATGTTTGTTGATATGTTTTATCATAACTAATTTTCCCTCCCTTATCTAGATTCCCCAACGTTCAGACAGGTGGACACTTCAATAAACCATACCCAAGGGATGTATCAAGTACTTCTTAGACATTCTCTCAGATCCTTGAGGTCTCATTTGGCCTAGGGATTTGCAATAGGTTCTTCCAGAGGCACCACTGTGACAACTGATGTCCATGGTCTATCTCCTGCTAAGCTCAAGAGGTCACTGGTTTCCAAGTTTATCTATACAATTAATGCATTCCAGCAAGTTCTTTTTTTTAATATTAACAAACTTATTTTAAAGTTTATATGGAGAGGCAAAGACTCACAATAGTCAACATAGTGTTGAAGGAGAACAAAGACTGAGGACTGACTTCAAAGTTTACCATAACGATGGGGCGCCTGGGTGGCTCAGTGGGTTAAGCCTCTGCCTTCGGCTCAGGTCATGATCCCAGGGGCCTGGGATCGAGTCCCGCACTGGGCTCTCTGCTCAGCAGGGAGCCTGCTTCTCCTCATCTCTCTCTCTGTCTGTCTCTCTGCCTATTTCTGATCTCTCTCTCTGTAAAATAAATAAATAAAATCTTTAAAAAAAGTTTACCATAATGATAATTGTTAAGCAAGATATTGTAACACCACAGAAAGACTAGATTAAAGCAACAGAATATATATTATCAATTATATTTTATATTTAATATAAAAGCAAAAGCAATACAAGAGAGCAAAATACAATCTTTTAAACAAATGGTTCTGGAGTAATGGTGAAACTAAATGTAAAAATATAAAATAAAATAAAATAATAAAATAAAATAAATCCGGGCAGATATCATACACTCTTCACAAAAATTAACTCAGATTGGATTATAAACCTAAACATGAAACATGTAGAAGCTAATATAGAAGAAAATTTAAATGACCTTAGTTTTGGCAATAACTTTAGCTACAAAAGCACAAACACTTAATTTAAAAATGTCTACTCTGTGATGGGCGCCTGGGTGGCTCAGTGGGTTAAGCCGCTGCCTTCGGCTCGGGTCATGATCTCAGGGTGCTGGGATCGAGTCCCGCATCGGGCTCTCTGCTCAGCAGGGAGCCTGCTTCCCTTCCTCTCTCTCTGCCTGCCTCTCTGCCTACTTGTGATCTCTCTCTGTTAAATAAATAAATAAAATCTTTAAAAAAAAAAATAAAAAATAAAAAAAATAAAAAAAAAATAAAAATGTCTACTCTGTGAAACACAATGCCAAGAGAATGAAAAGACAAAGCACAGACTATGAGAAAAAATTTGCAAAATACACATCTGGCAAAGGACTGTTAATCAAAAATACACAAAGACCCCTTAAAACTCAACAATGGGGGAAAAACCTGATTAAAAATGAGCCAAAGACCTTAGCAGATACCTCACAAAAGAAAATATTACAGATGGCAAATAAGCATATAAAAAGATGCTTCACATCATATGTCATCAGGAAAATGCAAATTAAAACAAAAAAGAGACACCAGTACATACCCAGAAGCCAGACCACTGACAACAGAACACAAAATGTTGGTGAGGATGTGGAGCAACAGGAATGTTCTTCCATGTCTATTGAGAATAAAGAATGCAAAACAACTTGGCAGTTTCTTACAAAACTAAACATATTCTTGCCAGATGATTCAGCAGTAGCAGTTCTTGGTATTCATCCAAAGAAGATGAAATCTATACCCACAAAGATGTCTATAATAGTTTTATTCATAACTGACAAAAGCTTGGAAGCAACCAAGATATCCTTCCATAGGTGAAAAGAAAAATAAAGTGTAGTATAGGCAAACAATGGAATATTATTTAATGCTAGAGAAATGAATTACCAAGCCATGAAAAGATATGGATATAAATATTTAATAAATATTTGATTTTAGGCTTCTACCAGTCTATAAATAGTATTAGTATATTTTAACAGTGAATGCTCAGCAATCATAAATTTACCTAATAAAATATTTTGGGTTCAATATTTTAAATACGTCAACCTCTATGATTATATTCCTAATAATTCTGAATTGGGGTAAATAAACCTTAATTTTTTGTAACTTGTTTCTTATTGCAAAAGAGCTCAATGAAATTTTAGAAAATAAAAATTTACAAAAAAAAAGTTTAGTTTACTATTGCCAAATAATTTAAAACTTTATCTTATATTCAAATACATATATTTTTCTAAATTGATTTATATGCTACTAAAACCAAAAACTTTTAGTTATACTAGATTTCGTATCATGCAATCAATGCCAGAAATCCATCTGGCAATGATTTGTATTAAATAGAGTTACGATGGGTGTTATTACAATGCAAGATGGAAACAAAGATAGTATAACAATTGGTGTTACATAACTTTTCCGTTTTGATCAAGTTACTAATCTACAAAAGGCTTTTATCAGTGACAGACTTGGGAATTTAACAAAACTTTTAAACTAGCATGTGCGACTCATTTCTAGAAAACAACACAATCAGTAACACTTTATTTAGATTAAATCATGACTATTTCTCCATTTGAATAAAAAAGGTAGCAACCCCAATAAGTTTATTGAACATGAAAAGTTGAAATGCTATAATGCTCCTAAGGAATTAAAGGATCCAGTCATGAATTACAAAAAAAGGATATAAATTACCAAAGTGTTTGTATAATTGTAATGTACAACTGCCCATTATCATTCAATAGTGTAGGATTGTACAAGAATTCTATAAAAGAACTCCACTTCTGAACTGTGGAAAATATGTTCCCTTTCCCCCTATATACAACTATTAAGCCATTCATTTAGCTTTTAAAATATCCACTTAATACAGGCTTTTTACACATTTGAATAGGCAGCAGGGCTCTATTCTTATTGCTTACATCTGAAGGATAGACTTCTAGCGTAAGAGGTAAAGCCCATAAAGGAGCCCAATAATAACAACAAAATACAGTTTAGTGAGCCCTTACAATCTGCCAGCTACCTTTCTGAGAATACTTCAATTAATAAAACATATAAAATACCTGACCACAGAGAGCTTACATTCTTTTGAAATATAATAGTGAAATAAACCAATATTAGAGGGGCACCTCGGTGGCTCAGTCCATTGAGTGACTGCCTTTGGCTTGGGTCATGATCTCAGGGTCCTGGCATGTAACTCCCCAGCAGGCTTTCTAGGCAGTGGGGTGTTTTCTTCTTCCTCTGCGCACCCTCCCAATTCTCTCTCTCTCTCTGTCTCAAATAAGAAAATAAACCAGTAATAGAATAATGATTGATGGTTGATGGTGATAAGTGTTACAAAGAAATACAAGAAAGGTAAAAGCCATTGCAGAATGCTGGGATGAAAGTTAATTTTATTTTGTGTTCGGTGGTTATATCTCATTTAGGAGATGTTATTTGCACAAATACCCAGGAAGTGAAGGAGAGTGTTATACAAATATTAAAGGAAAAGATTGCTCTAGGCAGAGCAAGTAAGTATATAGACTTTGTGTGAACAGCTTGTCTGTTACTTTTGAGGAAAAGCAAGGAGGCCAATGAGGAGTTCATAGTGGTGGAGAGAGGAAGAACGTATTGATGTATGACCTTCTAGTACATTGAAACGCCTTCAGTTTTTATTTAATATGAAAGGGGAAGATACCAAAAGACTTTCAACAGCAGAATAAAATCATCTGACTTGATTGTTAGGTTAAATTGCTGTACCAAAATAAATTTTCAGGGAGAAAGGTGTGCAGTATGTGTGGAAGTGGGGTTATCAATCAAGTCAATAATTCAGGAACATATGATGGTGTTTTTAGCATGCTGGGTGGTAATAGAAGTGGTGAGGTATGGTTTTCATTTTGTATATATTTTGATGGTGAATATTCTGGTGAACAGGATGGGGTATGTGCAGGACAGACAATATCAACATTTATTTAACTGCACAAACAGAAGGGTGGAGTCTTCATTCCCTGATATGGAGAGAACTCTGAGTTCAAATGTTCTTTCTCATTAAATGGCATAGTGATGATGAGGATTTAGTCAGACAGTGAAAGAGAGCAGTAAGCATAGTATTAAGCGGTAAGACATTATAATATATTTGAACATCAGAAAACGTTGTGTTGGATCATCTGTTTATGTGAGTAAATAAATAAATAAAGCTTCCTGGGGTTCTGATAGAGGTAAAGAAGACTGCTATATGATCCAAAGGGGCACGTGCACCAAATGTTTATAGCAGTAATATCCACAATAGCCAAACTATGGAAAGAACCTAGATGTCCATCAACAAATGAATGGTATATATGTATATATATATACGATGGAAGACAATGCAGCCATCAAAGAAATGAAATCTTGCCATTTGCGTTGACATGGATGGAACTAGAGGGTATTATGCTTAGCAAAATAAGTCAACCAGAGAAAGACACTATCATATGATCTCCCTGATATGAGGAAAAGGAGGTGCAATGTGGGGGGTTTGGGGGACAGGAAAAGAGTAAATGAAACAAGATGGGATCGGGAGGGAGACAAACCATAAGAGACTCTTCATCTCACAAAACAAACTGAGAGTTGCCGGGGGGGCTGGGAGGGTAGGGAGAGGGTGGTGGGGTTATGAACATTGGGGAGGGTATGTGCTGTGGTGAGTGCTGTGAAGTGTGTAAACCTGGCGATTCACAGATCTGTACCCCTGGGGCAAATAATACATTATATGTTAATTTAAAAAAAGAAGAAGAAGAAGACTATTATAAATCAAAGGCTATGGTGTTCAGCAAAGAGTGTGTAATCAGGCATATTTTATTAATGTAACCAAGTAAAATGATGGTCGAAAATTGGAATAACAGAAAACATAAAAATCAGAGATTTTAAAAAGAGATATGGGACAGTGCAGAGATATTATTATAGTGTTATATGGTGACAGATGGTGGCTATATTTGTAGTGATCATAGAATAATGTATGGAGCTATTGAAAACCTGAAACCAATGTGACACTGAATATCAACTATACTCAAATAAAAAATAGTAAAAATTAAACATTTTAGTTTAAAAAGAGAAAAAGAGGAACAAGAATTTGAAAAGTGAATTTCAAAAAGAGTAAAGATGAGGCTAAGACATACTCTGAACCTTGAGGAAAACACCATTTTGAAAATTCTTCCCATTTTGAGAAAACTCAAATGAATCAATACCACAAAAGAACCCATTTTAACTGAGAGATGTAATGAATGCTCAAGAAATAATTTTAGGACAGGATAATTCTTCCCTATGAAACAGCATACAGAAACCAGGGGAAACACCTGGAAGCAAAATAAACTATACTGAAAATAAGAATTAGGAAAAAGATAAATGATGAAAGATAAGAAAATTAGACCTGCGACAGAGACCTAGTGAAGAGAATTTTTAGCTTGTGGTTTAATGTTAATATTTTGAGGATAATCTAGAGTTCATAACTGCCTTGAGGCAGGCTGGTTGTAGGCAGTTTAGGCAGACCCCTAAGACAGGCCTACTTTGGGCAGGTGGTGTTGGAGGAGGCCATTGGGCTGGACAAAGACAAATCCAACCATTTGACTAAAGTGTCTGTGAAGATGTTGAAGTCAGATGCAACAGAGAAAGACCTGTCAAACCTAATCTCAGAAATAGAGATGATGAAGATGATTGGACAGCACAAGGACACCATCAACCTGCTGGGTCCTGCACACAGGACGGTCCTTCGTACACTCTCATGGAATATGCCTCCAAAGACAACATACAGGAGTACCTGCAGGCCCAGAGGCCTCCTGACCTGGAGTACTGTTACAATATCAGCCACAATGCAGCAGAGCAACTGTCCTCCAATGACCTGATATCCTGTGCCTACCAGGTAGCCTGAGGCATGGAGTACCTTGCCTCCAAGAAGTGCATACACCAAGACCTGGCCACCAGGGAAGTGCTGGTGACAAAGGACAACATGATGAAGATCTCAGACTTCAGCCTTGCCAGAGATATCACCACATCAGTTACTATAAAAAGACAACCAACAGTGGACTGCCTGTGAAGTGGATGGTCCCTAAGGCCATTTTTGACCAGATCTACATCCACCAGAGTGACTTCTGGTCTTTTGGGGTGATCCTGTGCAAAATTTTCAATCTGGGAGCCTCCCATATCCTGGAGTGCCTGTGGAGGTGGTTTTCAAGCTGCTGAAGGAGTCATTTGATGGATAAGCCAATAAGTGCACCAGAGAGTTATACACAATAATGAGGGGTGGCTGGCATGTGGTCCCTTCAAGCTGCTGGTAGAAGACCTGGATCATACTGTGGCCTTGACCTCCAACCAGGAGTACACGGACCTGTACTTGGCCCTGGAACAATACTGTCTATGCTTTCCCAACACCCAAAGATCCACGTGCTCCTCAGAGAAGAATTCCACCTTCTCTCATGTGCCGTTGCCCAGGGAGGCCTATCTGCCCTGACACCCAGCCCAGCTTGCCAATTGTGGACTCAAATGGCTAGTATCCCTATTACTCCTGTCCAGATTCCGTCATAAGCTGTTACCCTTACCCCCCACCCTCCCTGAAAGACTCAAGGCCTTCTCCTTTGTCCCTTTCCTACTGGCAGGAGCCAGCTGCCTACCTGAGGCCTTCACCCCTTGAAGTTCACCTCTCTTCCCCTTCCTCTTCCTCCTCCTTACAATCTGCTCATGAAAGAAAGGAACAGAGAGGCAGGTACTTGCTCGTGGCTACTTCCTTCCCTCCCATATGTTGGACCAAGACCCCTCCCTGTCATCTGGTACTGCTTGGACGTCGAGGGAGTTGGAGATGAGGCATGCCAGTGAAAGATGCCGGAGCTTTCCTGTTTTGTTTTTGTCTGCTTAGCATAACATGTAAGACTGAGTTCTGGTGGCAGGGACCTAGTCCTTGGGGCTATAGCACTAGCGAGGGGAGGTCAACAGCTCTGGGCCTTGGCTAAGAGCAACCCCTGCTCAAGAGGTATGGTGCCAAGGGCTTATTAATTTTGATACTAATTTGCTTTGCTGACCAAATACCTGGTATCAAAAGATGGGAAGGCAAAGACTGGAAGCAGTGTTGTGGCCATGGGGTCCAGCCCCAAACTATGAAGAAAACACAACGTGTATAAATCTGAGTAAGTATATATTTACACACCTTTTTAAATAGGTTGTTATCAAAGATTTAATCAATGGGTAATATGCTCCTCGTGGCTGGGAAGCCTCAGTTGCCATATATTAAAAACAAAGAAAAGATGTGTCTGGGTGGCTTCCTCCATAAGTGTCCCTTCTTTTCAGGTCATGATCCCAGGGTCCTGGGATGGAGCCCCACATCAGGCTCTCTGCTCAGTGGGAAACCTGCTTCTCCTTTTCCCTCTGCCCTGCTTATAGTTCCTCTTCCTGTCTCTCTGTCTGTGAAATAAATAAAATATTAAAAAAATACAAGAAAGAAACAAAATGTTTTTAAAAGGTCTTTTTTTTTTTTAATTTTCTAGGGGTGCCTGGATGACTCAGTTATTTAAGCAGATGTTTGCCTTTGGCTGAGGTCATGATCCCAGTGTACAGTGATCCAGCCCTGCATGGGACTATTTGCATCCCAAGGAGCTTGCTTCTTCCTCTCCCTTTGCACGTGATTCCCCATGCTTGTGTGCTTCTTCTTCTTCTTCTCTCTCTCTCTCTCTCTCTTGCTGTCAATAAACAAAATAAAATCTTTTACTAAATAAATAAATAAATAAATAAATTTCTAAACCTTCTTTCAGTTTAGGTCCCTTAACAAAAATTGCTACTGCTTTATTTAAAAAAAAAGATAATTTAGAAAGATGCTTCCAGAGTTAAAAAGCTGTTTTGTTTCTTTGTCAGGATTAAATATAGAAGTGCTTTAAAAAGTAAAATAAAAAATATGCTATATTAACACTTATCACACTATAACTTTGGTGGTTATATCAAGATAATGAAAAGTGATTTTAAAGCAAATTTCATTAGCAGACATAAAGATCAAGTCAAAATTACAGAAGAGTAAAAGGATGAATTCATCAGGGAGTATAATATTTCTTGACTTTTAATACTTAATAACAGATTTGGGGATATATAGGGAAAAACTAAGAACAAAAGTCATAACTTCTACCTTAGTAGAGAAATGGAAAAAAATTTCAACACCCCTATTTTAAGATTATATAAACAAATGGTCATCAAATTGGTAAGATATGTAAGACTTGAACAAAATTATCAACTAACTAGATATGCTTGGTATTACAGAACACTCCCAACAACCGCAGACTACCCATATCTTAAGCCATGATTTTCTTTGCAAAGGTCAACATTGATAATGTTCTAGTCATATCTCCATGTACCAGGAAAGAAGTAGCATATTTCTTGAAAGACACAGCTATCAAAGCTCCATTGAGAAACCGTAAAGATGGAGAAGGGATTTGCAAATTATATATTGATAATGGACATCTACTCTGATTATTAAAAAATGAATAAATATAAAAAACCTTACTAATAACCAAACAGAGTATCCAAATTTACATGTGAAGAAAATTATTGAAGAGACATGTCAACAAAAGGATATGGATGGCTTATAAGCACATGACAAATTTCTCAACATTTAGACATTAAAGAAATACAAATTAAAATCATAATGAGACATGCTTACATATCTATTAGAATGGCTAAAATTATAAAGGCTAATTGTACTTCGTCTGAGCTAGATTGGGAAGCAACAAAAAATCTAAACTGTTGTTGGCATATATCATGATACCACCACTTTGGAAAATAGTTTGAAAATTTTTTTAAATGCAAAATATGTTGCAGTTACACAAATAGCCATTTTACTTCTAGGCATTTAACCAAGAGAAACAAACCCTATGTTCATACAAGGACTTGTATATGAATTTCATAGCAGCTTTAAGAATTGAAAACAGTGGAAATGTTCATCAATGTCCATCAATAGAGCAAAGACAAATTATGATCTATTCATTCAAGAAATTACTATTCAACATCAAAATGAACTATTTAGAATTGGAGATTCTCAAAGTAATGATGCTGAGAAAAGAAAAGCGAGGCAATGAATAGTATATACAGTGTGATTCCATGACTAAAAAAAATCTAGAAAATACAAATTTATATATAGTCACAGTCATCAAATATATTGGTGTGATGTTAGTGCCTTCTTCTGTGCTCCCATAGCTTCCTACACTTGGATCTCCGAGCATTTGTTACATCATGTGAAAATATGAACTCTTTTTCTTTATTCTGTATTAATAGAATAAGAATCCTTGAAATTTTATGGACATTTGAACTCTCAGTTATTAGCATAAATTCTATCACACAGTAAGTTTCCAAATATAAAAGCCAGAGTTTTATAAAGACTTCTAAGCTTTTACATGATCTAGCCACTCATTTAACCTCTGTGACCTCTTTCCCTGCTACTCTTCAGTCACTCACAGTGGCCTCCTTGCTATTCCTCAGATATGCCAGGCATGATCCAACCTTATGGCCTTCAAGATAGCCAATTCCTTTGTCTGGAGTGACCATATTGCTGATAGTTCTGGGCAAATTCATCACCTTTCCATACCTTTGTTCAATTGTCAGCTTCATTGTAACTACCCTGATCTTCCTATTAAAAATTTTAACTCCCCATCCCCTGCCTAGCAACCTTGATTTTTCTCACCCTGATCGAATTTTTCTTTTTCCCCATTGTACTCATCATTTTTGAATGCACTATGCAATTTTTATTAAGGTTTATAGCTTTTAATTGTCTCACCCATGAAAATAAAAGTTCTACAAAGACAAGTATTTCATTTACCAGTGTAGTCTGAAGTAATATCTGCCATATAATAGGTTCAATAGACAATTGTTAAATTTCAGAATAAATTAATGTTGAGAGTATACTGAATTTCATAAGTCATTTCAGTAATTTTTTCCAAAAAATAAACTACGTAAAACATACCTTAAATTTACTTTCAAAATATTATATAGCATATAATGGACAATATACATAAGCCTTAAAGAAACAATCATATAAATAACCATTTCATACCTACTTAAAAACTGCATAATACCACACTCCTAGATCCTCTCTGAATGCTCTAAAATAACCCTTCAAAGGAAATACATTTTTTAAAAATAACAGACTTTTTGGCAAATAATTTAATAAAATAAAAGTTTCATTCATCTATGTAGATCATAATAAATGTTTTTAATAAACATGACATTATAACTCTGAAGTGTGCTAAAATGAAACCACCTGCGAAGGGTGAGAGAACAAAAATAAACATCATTTTTCCAAATAAGAGGAATTTATTACCTTTGAATCAAAGCATGTGGTTTTGTTCAAACTGGCAATAAAGGAATATGGAAACACAAACCATAGAAAGTCATATTTTAGATTTCTAAAAGACTTCGAAGTGAAGAGTATACATTTTTTAAATGCTACATAATGCTACATAATGACAAGATGACAGGTTGTGTCAAATAGCATTTTAAAAGCGCTACTCATAATGGAACGGAAGGTGTCATTTCCCTATAATTTTATATATATCATTAATTTACTATATCTGGATACAACATATTACCAAACAGATGTTCATCAAAGACGAAATCATTTTTAATGGAACATAATAATTTGAACCTACATGTATTAATTATTTTTTTCGATCTAACATTTATAGTCTCGCTAAACATTTTATCAGTTGTCGACAAAATTCAAAAAAAAAATAGGATAAATAGTCGTGTTTGGAAAAGTAGATTTTTTTTCAAATTTGCATTTAAATGAAAATATTTGCTGATATTTTTAAAACTTTAAATGTAATTTTATATATATCTGACCTATCAGATGATATAAAATTTTTGGAGAAAATATGACATTTTTTTTTATCTTGGTTGAAGGTATTAATAAAGAGCAAGTGTTTGTATTATTTGTATTGTGATATCTTAGTTAATAAACATGAATAACTGGTATAAAATATGTTTTTAAAAAAATTTTATTTATTTACTTGACAGAGATCACAGGAAGGCAGAGAGGCAGCCAGAGAGAGAGGAATGGAAGTAGGCTCCCTGCTGAGAAGAGAGCCCACTGTGGGACTCAATCCCAGGAACCTGGAATCATGACCTGAGCCGAAGGCAGAGATTTTAACCCACTGAGCCACCCAGGCACCCTAAAATATGTTTTTTTTATATAGAATTATAGTTCTTGCCAAAATATGGAACTAGCTGGAACTGAATGCCTCCTTCAAAGTCAGCTCTGGAGAAATTATGCAAGTATAATATGGAACTATTTCAGATATTAACCAAAAACAAAGAAATGATGATAAATTCCTTAAAAGACTCAAAGTTGCTCTTGACTGGTATGTTTCAAGCTCTATTCCTAGTTTGAAGACAGGTTTTAACAGGCCTGTCACTGTAGAAATCAGCTGGATGTTTAGAGGCTATCAGAACTGTACAAAAACCTTGAAGGTGTAAAGACTTGAAAATTCTTTAGAGAGATTAGCTCCCTAAGGCATTATTCCTCCACACATTTTCCTCCAATCAATTAAGACTGATGGATGAGGGGCACCTGAGTGGCTCTCTCATCACGTGGGTGATGGGTTAAGCCTCTGCCTTCATCTCAAGTCATGGTCTCTGGGTCCTGGGATCCAGCCCCACATCGGGCTCTGCTCAAAAGGAAGCCTGCTTCCCTCCCTGCTTGCCTGTCCCTCTGCTTACTTGTGATCTCTCTCTCTCTCTCTTTCTCTATCTCTGTGTCCAATAAATAAATAAAATCTTAAAAAAAAAGGCTGATGGATGATAAATTATGAAAACTGCTCCCTCCAAATGATGCTTCTTCATAAGGATTTAAGAATTTAAAATTGTAAGAATTTAAAATTGAAACTTGATCATAGGATTTATCTTATAGAATAACATCAAATGAAGGCAGTTATTATTAGTTCTGAAGTATTTGTGATTCTGAATTCTTGGCCTCATTAGTAAATTTATTTTTAAATTCTCCCATGGAGTGGTGATTGGCCTTCAGTCTTTCATTGATGTACATCATTGGGTCAAATGAGATATGTGTGCCCAGAACTATATATCATCTTCTTTGTATTTCACTGGAGATGGCATTTCTGAGTTTTGTTCCATTGAATTTGGACAGATGTTTTAATAGTCACTTCTAGAGTTGGCCCTGGAGAATATCTTCCTTTTTTTCTCTTCCCAATTCTCTGAAAAACCCTGACTAATTCACATTATCACAGTGATATCACAATTCAAGTTTTTCCAAACACTATAGCTGCAAAATAGAAGGAAGCTACTCAGAATGTAATACTATTGTGAATGATTGAGAAAGAAAACATTATTATAATTAAGCTACCAGGTTTCAATGTATTTTATTGTGGCTTAGAAAATCCTAGCATACCCAGATGTTTATAGAGATTTGATGGTCCGAAGAGGAGCTGAACTCATGTACCAAAATATCTATGCACATAAAAAGTACAATTACTTACCTAAAAAAGATGATGTGGTTAACTTTATATGGCAATCCAAGTGTTATTGGAACAGGAATTTAAAAAATAGCTTAGGGGCACCTAGGTGGCGCAGTGGATTAAGCCACTGCCTTCAGCTCAGTTCATGATCTCAGGGTTATGGGATCAAGTCCTGCATCAGGCACTCTGCTCAGCAGGGAGTCAGCTTCCCTCTCTCTCTCTCTCTCTGCCTGCCCTCCGTTTACTTGTGATCTCTCTCTGTCAAATAAATAAAGAAATAAAATCTTAAAAAAAAAGAATGACTGTACTTTTAAAAAATAGTTTAAAAGGGGCGCCTGGGTGGCTCAGTGGGTTAAGCCACAGCCTTCGGTTCAGGTCATGATCTCAGGCTCCTGGGATCAAGCCCCACATCAGGCTTTCTGCTCAGCAGGTAGCCTGCTTCCCTTCCTCTCTCTTCTGCCCGCCTCTCTGCCTACTTGTGATCTCTCACTGTCAAATAAATAAATAAAATATTTTTAAAAATAGCTTAAAAGTATATGATAAAATAATGATATACATATACAAAGAAAAGATACTATACTGTGAATATAAATTAAGTAAAAATTGTTGAAATAAAGAATACAATAAATGGAGACTAGATGAATATAGCTGTAAAATGAATAAATGTGTTGGGAAAAACAAACAAACAAACAAATTAATGACTTCTGCCCAAATGCAGCAGAAGAGAAAAAAAAATAAAGAAAATATTTAAATAAGTACTGAGATGAATTTTGGAGAATTAAAGAATGATAAAAGATAGCAGACTTAAAATGATGCCAAACATGAGAAATCAGAAAGAAAACAAAACAAAAACCACACACACACAAAACCACTCATATACATTATGGTGAGTTTTAAGAATATCAAAAACAGAGAAGAGCATAAATGATGCCCAAGAGAAGAACAGATCACCTAAAATATACAAGAATAATACTGACAGCAGAATTCTCAATAGTAATAGCATATAAAGGAGACAACTGTGTGTTTGTATAGATGGAAATGATATTTGAAACTAGATATTATACATCAAGCCAAATTATTGATTAAATTTGAGCGCACAGTAAAAATACAATGAAGCATGTTAGGTCTTAGAACATTTATCACACAGAGACACACATTTTAGAAAACTTCCTTGGAGGACAGCTCAATTTAGATAGAGAAAACAGAATTATGTACTCAAAGGCACATTTTGAAGGAAGGATTGAATATAGTCTGCACTGCAAATATTCTTTAATCGTATGTTCTGAATTTCCTAAATTTAAGAAGTATTTGTTCAAATATTTATCTTTAAATAAACCCTAGGAGACTTTTTCTTGGATTCTGGAAAATCAGTCCATTTGCATACAAATCTTTTTGTCACTGATGGAAATTTTGATAGCCCTTAACTCTGGAATGCCTAATGTATTGTTACAGCAATTGTAATTTGCCAATACATGGGTGATGTGTATGTGTTGTGTGTGTTTATTTTTATTTTTGATGGTTTTACTCTTCTATGAGATTTTTAAGTAGACACAATTTTAATAAATTATGATTTGTTGAAATTTATCTGAGGTTATATATAATAAAATATAATTTGTGTGAACTAAAGGAGTGCATCTCCATTTTTTTGTTTTAAGAGTAGACTGGTCTTTAAAAATTGTCCAAAGAAGTACATTATATTCATTATTACATTTGATAATATACAATAAAGTATTTATGGGCATATGGAACCATATCAAATTCTACTATTAATTCATATTAATAATTACCATAAGAGGAAAAAGGGATATTTTTCAAAATGAAAATTAGCGTATTTTTCAGAATATGATATAGTGTTATTCACTGAACAGAGGGAACAAATGTCAAAGTTTAACACAGTTTACAGAATGTTTTAACATAAATTGAAATTTAAATCTGACCAAATTTCACAGTTTTAAGTAAAATGGTAGCACTTTATATCCTTGAAAAGTGGTAAGTGACCCAAAACATTGCTTAGAAAAACAAATTTAACACTACACTAGTCTGAGATGGTTAAGTGATGGTACAACTTGCCATTGTGTATCATCAAATGGTATATTTTTTTCTTTTGGTCTTGTCATTATATTTTATTTTAGCCATTCTGGTAAGTGTGTAGTGATATCTCAGTGTCATTTTAATTGCATTTCCTTGATGTCTAATTATGTCCAAATATATTATTTTGATGTTTAATGTTCTGAGCTTTCTCAGTTCAAGACCATGAAGCCACTTAGGAAAAATACAGTTGCAGATGCACTCATAGACCAACTCTGATTTAGAAATAAGAAGAAACATTACTACCCATTCCAACAAAAAATAGACGTGTTATGCAGTAGGGATTTTATAAATTACCTGACACAACTTATATAGTAAGTTGAAATGGGACAGGCAGCTTCTTGCAGCTATATACAACATCATTTTAATTTCAATTTTCAGTATAATTTTTCCAGGGTATACACAGAATATATATTTAATGTAAATTGTGAACATTTTCAACTCTGTATATGGAAATTAATCAATTTTAAGTTTATAACAATCAAAATTAACGGAAGTTTATTTTAAATTAGTTAGCTTTCTCTGCTTTGCAAGACAGAATAATCAAGAATTGGTAAGAAATGGGGGCACCTGGGTGGCTCAGTGGGTTAAGCCGCTGCCTTCAGCTCAGGTCATGATCTCAGGGTCCTGGGATCGAGCCCCACATCAGGCTTTCTGCGCAGCAGGGAGCCTGCTTCCTCCTCTCTCTCTCAGCCTGCCTCTCTGCCTACTTGTGGTCTCTCTCTGTCAGATAAATAAATAAAATATTTAAAAAAAAAAAAAAAGAATTGGTAAGAAACTGGGCGCCTGGGTGGCTCAGCGGGTTAAAGCCTCTGCCTTCGGCCCAGGTCATGATACCAGGACCCTGGGATCGAGCCCCGCATCAGGCTCTCTGCTCAGTGCAGAGCCTGCTTCTCTCTCTCTCTCGCTGCCTGCCTCTCTGCCTACTTGTGTTCTCTGTCAAATAAATAAATAAAATCTTTAAAAAAAAACAATTCGTAAGAAACAAATAATCTCTGTAAAATTACCGGGGGTGCATTATAAAGTGTTCTGTAACCGATCAAACTCACAATTTGGATTGAATGGCAAGTGATTTTTAAAATCTGGAACTCATTGTCAATTTTTTTTTCTTCATTGTGTCTTAATAAATTACTGTGTTCATTTGCATGGAAGTGAAGAAAAATGCATGACATTTCATCTCAACACTAACACTTTTAACGGGTAACTCTGAATGTACTTTACAGCAGTGTCACAAAGTAAAGATCAATGATGGTTCATGAAATATTTGTTATAATTCTCAAGGAGATAGGGAGTTTGTGCAAAAATGCAAATCACTTTGTGACTAAACACATTGTTTATTTCAGCTAATTTTAAGAAAATATGCTAAGACTCTCTCAAAAAAGGAAGCAATGATTTAGGTTTTCCTTCAAACTCCTTATCTAATCCTGAACCAACAGCACATAGTTCAAAGAGCAACTAATTTGAGCAGCTCCAATTTACACGTTTCCTAACAATGCTTAATTTAGTGGAATTTCTGTCCAATTATGTTAATTTGATGTAGTGAAAGACAAACATTCAAAAAGATCATCCTTAATTTATATAGATTGCCAAACTCTGCATTTTCTGAATGACGCCCAGAAACGTATTTTCAAAAACAAACAAACAATGGCAGAACCACTATAAGGTCATCTCTAGGCAGAAAGTGACTCAGAGCCTACATTACTCTCTCCCTGAAAGTATACTGTAGGCACTGAAACTACTACCCTGAGTCTGTGCTATCAAATTCCTTAAGTTAGAAAGTTTTAAAACCCGTCTGTGTGAGAGTATTTCATTTACAGATAGAGATTTGGTTGTTTATATATTTTCATACTTGATTTTTAGGGTGTAATAACTATGTTTTAAAATTCATGGTGGTTTTGAATACTGTTGGATAATTGTGCTAAAATGGTATATCCATTCCTCCTAGGAAACAGAAATTATAGAAAGGTAGTGCTTTTCAGATCTGACATCTTTGAGTCATTGCAGTTTCAGTATAAATGCAATAGGAAAAGTGACATTCATGTTTTTGATATTTTCTATAAATAATTTAGAATGTACTAGAGGCCTGGTATAAAGTGGGATGCCTAAACTTCAGTAAGATCTTGTTTTCAATTCAAAATAAATTTTATTTTTTATTTTTTTTATAATGTTCCTCAATTTCAGATAAGCACACCCCTAAGGTCCACTCCATTTTTTAAAAGATTTTATTTATTTTATTTGACTTATAGAGATCACAAGTAGGCAGAGAGGCAGGCAGAGAGAGAGGGAAGAGGAAGCAGGCTCCCTGCTAGGCAGAGAGCCCGATGCGGGGCTCGATCCCAGGACCCTGGGATCATGACCTGAGCCAAAGGCAGAGGCTTTAACCCACTGAGCCACCCAGGCGCCCCCAAAATAAATTTTAAATTGAATTATGCACCTCTAAGTTCAGAGACTATAAACATCAACCAACACAATTAATAAGTTCTATTTCTTGAAATTTCGGGAACATTGATAGTCTCATCTCCTGGAAGAACAACAGCTAAAATTTTTGGTCATGGATTCTTGCTAAAATATCACTTTCCCAAAGAAAATTAATGTTACGAATTTTCATTGATTGTTATTGATCATGAAGAATATAACAACCACGATAAAAAGAATAGGAAAACCATGATATCTCATCTGTAAGGGCATGTGGAAAGTAGGAAATGCTAATAAAAATAACTACCATTATTTCCTAAGTTAACATAATATAACAGAACACAAATATTTCATAACAATATTTTCTAGGCTCATTCTGATAACTCTTTTCTACATTCAAATTTAAAGGTTGAGGCATGTGATATATATTACACAAAAAACATCCCAAGGAATTTGTTAAAAAAAAAAAAACTCTTAATAAAGGGCAAATCCAAAGGAATTTTTTTCTAATTTAATTAACAAATTATGAATCGACTTACCTATTTCATCACAGTGTATCAGGCACCAATAATATTTTTAATCGTCATACCTGATGCAATAGTTACCATCTTTCAGACATACTGATCACGAACAAGCAAATAAACAAGAGCACCGTAGCTTAAGATCTTCCTGCATAAATATAGGACTACTTCAGACAATCTCTTCACCACAACATAGCAATGAATAGAAATCATACATGCTCTGTAATGGACATACAGATGAGATAGAAGGGGATGGGTGTTAATATATGCAGAATTTTATTAATTACATTGTAAAACATAATATGGAAAAACAGAATACAATTTTAGAAATACCCAGGTCACCATCATTGTTTTATTTTTATATGTGTAGATAAGGAGTTTAATAAACAATCCCTGACTATTCAACTTCTTATACTTTGAAAATTTTAGCAAAAGTAACAAACCTAGCAACTAGAAAATTGTATCTATCTGCAAAATACAGCTTTGACAGTATGGTATAGGAAAAGCAAAACAAAATAAGTAAGAAAAGTTTAACATTTCACAAGAGTTTTACTTTTATTTTTTATTTATTATTTTTTATTTTTCATTTATTATTTACTTCTAATTTCTACTTTATTTTAATGAAAATGTCATGACCATAACATAAGAGCAGAATTAAACCAACATGAGAAATTATTTTTTCATAAGTTATAATAAACTAGTTTGGTGATTAATTCAAAAATTATATTACAAACTTCAGTGTTCTTGCAGTAATTATCACATCATAAACAAATGAGTCAGGAGTCATAAACTAATGATGATTCTAAATGTTATTTAGAGAGACATTCTGTTCTTAATATATTTCAAATATTCTACACAAGGCAAAGTAGATCCAAGTAATCTGTACGCAAAATAAGATTTTCGAGAAGTATATATTTCCAACAGTATTTATAAAATATTACCTTTATGTAAGGCATCATCCTGGACTTTGTGGAAAACACACAAAGGAGTAAGAAGTGGCCCTTCAAGAAACATATACAATATCAAGGTTTAACATGAAGCAGCATGTCTTCTCTAAGTAAAAAAACATTGTACCAACTGACTTTACTGAAACTTTATATTTATTGCTCTCGTTTTAGGTCATAGTGTCCTTCTGCATGCAGGCTGCTATAACGGACATGATATAGACTGAATAGCTTATAAAAAACAGGAATTTATTTCTCACAGTTCTAGAACTGAGAAGTTCAAGATTAAGGAATGGGCAGATCCAGGGAGAGCCCACTTCCTCATAGATGGCTATCTTCTCACTGTAAACGTACATGATGAATGAATCAAGAGAACACTCTGGGGTCTCCTTTAAAAAGACTGTAATCCCACCTTTGACCTAATCACCTCCCAAATGCCTCTATGTTTTAATACTGTCACTTCCAGAGTTAGATTTCATAATATGATTTTGGGAGACATAAACATTCACACCATAGTATATATAAACAAAAAAAGACACAAAAACAACAAACAACAAAAATTATTTTAACTACCTATTATTTTCAACTACATAAAATTTTAATTTGTTTCTATATAATATTAAATAACTCATTTGAGTGATTCACTTATATCCAATGCATCTGAGTGCAATTAAATTTGCTTACCCAACATATCCAGCAGCATATTTCTTCAGACTATCCCATTCCCCACCTTACAGGATTTAGCACAATTAGAAGACAGGGGATAGAGGATAGATAGATAGATGTATACGAAAACACACTTGTACATACACATATGCATATTTTTTCTTGTTAATGATACTCATGCAAATAAAATTTAAGCTCAAGGAAACCTGTCTTGTGTGTTACTTAATATCCAGTTTTTAGTCAACATCCAAAAACAAATAATCCAATAAAAACATGGATAGAAGACATGAACAAGTGTTTCCCCAAAGAACACATTCAAATGTTCAATAGATACATGAAAAGATGTCCATCATCATGTATCATCAGGAAATTGCAAAGCCAAACTAGAAAGCGATACCACCTCACACCTCTCAAAATGGCTAAAATCAACACTACAAGAAACAAAAGGTGTTGGAGAGGATGTTAAAAAGTAACACTTGTGGGGGCTGCCTGGGTGGCTCAGTGGGTTAAGCCTCTGCCTTCAGCTCAGGTCATGATCTCAGGGTCCTGGGATCAAGTCCCACATCGGGCTCTCTGCCAGGCATGGAGCCTGCTCCCTCCTCTCTCTCTACTTGTGATCTCTCTCTGCCAAATGAATAAAATCTTAAAAAAAAGGAAAAAGTAACAATTGTGAACTGCTGGTGGTGATGCAAACTGATACAGCCATATTTGAAAACAGTATGGAATTTCCATAAAATTTAAAAATAGAAGTCCTTTGTGATCCAATAATCCTGTTGGTGTGTATTTATCCAATGAATATAAGAAAAATTATTCAAAGGGATGCCAGCACCCCTATGTTTATAGCAGCATTATTTGTAAAGCTAAGATATGGAAAGAGCCCAAGTATCCATCATTTGATGAATAAATAAAGAATAAGTGGTATGTATATACAATGGAATATTATTCTGCCATAAAAAAGACTGAAATCTTGCCATTTGCAATAACATGCATGGAACTAGACAGTATAATGCTAAAAGTGAAATAAGTCAGTCAGAGAAAGACAAATACCTTTACTCATATATGGAATAAAAGAAACAAAACAAACAAGCAAAGGGGGAAATAATAAGACATAGAAAGAGAAACAAAGCAAGAAACAGACATTTCATTATGGAGAGCAAACTGATGGTTACTTGAGGGGATCTGAAAGGAGTGATGGATTAAATAAGTGATGGGGGTTAATTAGAGCACTTGTCATGATGAGAACTGAGTGCTATATGTTATATTGTACACATGAAACTATTACAACCATATATGTTAACTAACTGGATTTCAAATGAAAACTTTTTTGAAATCTCAGTTTTTAGCTCACATTCTGGCTTACAAAAGGGATTTAGTCAGGAATTTGGAGATTAGTTAATGAACAAATAAGGGGTGAACAGGCAGTTGTTAGATAAAATTACTATCCTTTCTGGCATGATCTTATACCTTTTATCTAGAATTATTTTTAGCACCTTAGACTCTTCCTATTTTATTTTGAGTCATTAAACAAAAATTTCCTCAAAGGACCTTAGACTCCATCCAATTTGAGCAACAGTGTGAGAGAGGAAATGGTGTCCAGGAGGGAAAAAAAAAAGATGAAACTACTTTTGTTTACTAGTGAATGCATAGTTCTTCCACAGAAGAAGCTCTAAATGGTCATGGCTCCAGCTTTATATGTGTTCAGTCATATGTTCAGAAGTAGGTAACACTATCAAAAAATATAAAGCATCTGAGATTATTTTCCCTTATTTGAAAGCTGGTGTATGAGTCTGCCGTGGTTTCTTGGGTGTTGATAGAAGACGCAGACTCATGGTTCAGAAATAATATAGTTTATTATTCACAGCAATAGAGGTACCAGAATATTAACAGTATTTGTGTGTGTGTGTGTGTGTGTTTGTGTGTGTGTGTGTGTGTGTAGGGGTGGGAGTTATATATAAGTTCTGAGCCTCAGTTCCCATAAGAAGAATCAAAACAGAGGCAGATAATATTTGCAAACACAACAGGTTAAGTTAAAAAAAAAAGATACTATTTCTGTCTTCGAAGTCTATTCAATACAACCATCTTCAAAGGATGGTCTAGAACAAATAATAAATGCAGAAATGTAAGCAATCAATTGAAAAGTGACTCCCAAGAAACACACTTTGAGAGCCTTCATTTGACAAAAATACTATAGGATATTACATGGATCAGGTGCATTGAATACTGGAAGGTTAAAATTACAAGGGACCAAATATTTTGAGCAGTTCTGGCATCCAGTAGAGTTCAAATAGGTTTTATAAGATTGAGAAAAGAAGCCATCAAAACCTGGGCCCACGGGGCGCCTGGGTAGCTCAGTGGGTTAAGCCTCTGCCTTCGGCTCAGGCCATGATCTCAGGGTCCTGGGATCGAGCTCTGCATCAGGCTCTCTGTTCAGCAGGGAGTCTGCTTCCCCGCCCCTCTGCCTCTCTGCCTACTTGTGGTCTCTGTCTGTCAAATAAATAAATAAAATCTTAAAACAAAACAAAACAAAACAAAAAACCTGGGCCCAATTTTCCCAAAAGTATGATTCTGATTCTAGTCTCTATGATGTTATCCCTTGAAGACAATGCCTCTAATTGAGTTGAATTAGTTTACTAAAGAGCATACCCCCATTTGTTGTAGGAGATGAACAATATGCAAGAGGCAAAATGCCACATGGAAGCCACGTGGTCTTCAGTGGAGTATAGAATCAGTTCCTTTGGGATGCATTTGCTCCACATTTGAATTCCCACTTAAGGGAAAATAAGAGTGCCTTCTAATAGATTTTAAATAGGAAATGACAACGGAAGCTTATACAAGATTATAAAATGGGAAATTTCATTTAGATGTGCAATAATTTCAAAGTCATCTTCTTAATATTACAGACTTTTCACATAATCATAATTTTTTTGGTATTATATGGTAATTTCAAATATAGTAAATATATAGAATTTACCTCTGTAATTATAGCGAGGCTGGTCATACTTTAATGGCAACAAAACTTCAATTTAGAAGTATGGTTTACCAATTATTAATACATTTGGAAATGGTGTGTCATCTTCACTCCACTTGTCTCACTAAAACTGTGAGCCAAAAAAGTAGGTCCAAGCTGTTTACTATGGTCAAAATGGGTTGCTTTTGCACCTGGTAAAGAAGCAGTCATATTTTGGAAGAAGAAACTGAGGCTATTAATATTTTCAACTTATTTTCAGAAAAGGAAAGAAAGGATAATCTAAGCTAAAGCCAAAATCTTACACAAGGTGGCAGGAGAATGATCTTTTCCCAGATAAAGGGTTTTTCAACTTAGCCATGTTAGGAGGAAGAAGAGATGAGACATTGTGGACTTGACTAACGTTTGTACACTGTTTAAAAAGTTTTCAAAATAATGTGTATTATTTTTCTTCTTTTAGTTGAGACAGAAAAAACAAACAAACAAACAAAAAACCACTAATGAGCTTACTCTTAAAAGGAGGTAAACAAGAACCTAGCAAAGATTGAATGTTAGGTATTGTCCCCCTCCTTTTTTTTAAAATTATGTTATGTTAGTTACCATACAATACATCATTAGTTTTTGAAGTAGTGTTCCATGATTCATTGTTTGTGTAAAACACCCAGTGCCCCATGCAATATGTGCCCTCCTTAATACCCATCACCAGGCTCACCCATCCCCACATCCTTCTCATCTTTAAAACCCTCAGTTTGTTTCTTGGAGTCCATAGTTTTTCATGTTTCATTTCCCCCTCCAATCCCCCCACTTCATTTTTCCTTTCCTTCTCCTAATGTCCTCCATGCTATTCCTTAGGTTCCACAAATAAGTGAAACCGTATGATGATTGACTTTCTCTGCTTGACTCATTTCACTTAACATAACATCTCCTCCAGTCCCATCCATGTTGATGCAAAAGTTGGGTATTCATCCTTTCTGATGGCTGAGTGATATTCCATTGTATCCATAGATCACATCTTCTTTATCCGTTTGTCTGTTGAAGGGGATCTTGGCTCTTTCAACAGAATGGCTATTGTGGACATTGCTGCTATGAACACTGGGGTGTATATGGCCCTTCTTTCCAGTAAAATAGAGCTAGCCTATGACCCAGCGATTGCACTACTGAGTATTGTCCTCAAAGATACAGATGTAGTGAAAAGAATTAGGTATTGTTAAAGCACAAATGTAGGGGATAGAAGTTATGGTACAGAAGAGGGAAGGGCAACCATATGACAGAGTAGAATAAAGTAGCTCAGGAAGAAATTAGTCATATCCAGATATTGTAAGGCATGTGGGGTTGGCAGGGAGAGCATGAGAAATCATGAGAGAAGAGAGAGAAAATGGACCAGGCAGGAGAGGTTTATAACATTTTAACATCTAAGGTAAGCATATGCAAAGCAGAATAGGGAAAGAAATAAAAGTTTTTATAAGACTCAATACATAAGGAATAACGTGGAGGACACTGGGAGATGGAGAGAAGTGTGCTGGGGGAAATCGGAGGGAGAGACAAACCATGAGAGACTGTGGACTCTGAGAAACAAACTGAGGGTTTTGAAGAGGAGGGTGGCAGGTGGTTGGGTGAGCCCAGTGGTGGGTATTAAGTGGGAATTTATTACATGAAGCACAATGAATTTTGGATCACTTAAAATAAATTAAAAGAAAAAAAAAGACTGACTACAGACATGGACCTCAGTGTAACACAGATATGGAACTCACTGGAATACCAGCCACTTCCCACCGACACACACAAACTATGATAATAATAAATAATAATGCAATTAAGAAAATTACCTGCCAAATAATTTTTCCTCTTTTTTATTTTTATGATTATTATTTTTATTTTATTTTTAAAGTATTTATTTAAATTCCAGTTAGTTAAAATAAGGTGAATATTAGTTTCAGGTGTACAACATAGTGATCAACAGTGCCATACAATGGATTAAATAAAAAAATGAAAAAAAAATTTTTTAAAGATTTTATTTTTAAAAACCTCTACACCCAAGGTGGATTTCAAAGGTACAACCCCAAGAACAAGAGTTACATATTTTACTGACTGATCCAGCCAGGCACCCCAACAAATAAAAATTTTATAAAATTGTTGAGTTTGTGGGTGTCTCATTTGCTCAGTCAGTTAAGTGTCTGCCTTTGGCTCAGATCATGATCTCAAGAGTCCTGGGATTGAGCCCAATATTGCTCATGCTCTCTCTCTCTCTCTCTGGCTTTTGCTCTTAAATAAATAAAATATATTTTTTTAAATTGTTGAGTTTGTTTAACTAGTTTTAAACTAGTAGACAGAGATGAAGATAAAGTATGATGTCATGGCAGGGAAAAATACAACTTACACGTTTTAAAAATAAAATGTGCAATGCAAGTTACATCACTTCTTTTATCACCACACTGGGACTTTCAGTACTGAGTTGTTGTAATGTAAGGACCTATTTTATATTTTTATATTTTAGCAAGAGGCTTTCATTGAGGTTAACCCTTAAACTGTCCTTGCTCCCCTTCCCCCAGGGGATTCACTTAAAAACAAGTCCTGGAAATCAGCTCCAGATAACAAAGCCCATATACAAGGGTGGGTCAGGCCAGGTGGAGACATCAATCAGTGGGAGGGGGGGTGGTGTTTGCATATTGTCTCCCTAGATACTAAGGAGTATGCCCCACTCCTCCACCCTTTGGAAACCGTTTTGGCACCAATCCTAATCAAGGTGTAATAGGCTGGGTCAAATGTCTATACTAGGGTAAATTGAACCTTAATTGGTCACCTAGCCTCACTGTGGAGTTTCCTGTGTGTGTTAAAATCTCATTGGTCACCTGTGCGTGGCCAGGCCTGACTGCATGGCCTTTGCCCTTAAAAGCTAGACTGTGAAACAGCGAAGGGTTGCCTTCTCTCATAAGAGGTGTGGCCCCGAACGTTCGGTTGGATTCTTGATGCTTGGCATGAAATAAAGCTTTGCTTGACCTTCGCTTTACATCAGTCTCGCTCCTTTAATCATAGACCCATTATTGGGGCATAACAGTATTAATCTTATAGTTATAAGTCCACAATGCATCCATCATCCATTCTACCCCTTCACATTCCCCTTTGGACAGACCCATGATCTAGAACAAGCCTTATTTTATAGTGCCTTGTAGGAGATTTTTGCTGCTGCCTAAATTGCCTACTTTCCTCTCACCATTACCACGGAAATTGGATCCACTGAAACAAAGGGGTAGTGTAAGAAATTAACAACTTCCATAAATCTCTTTAAATAATAAAGTATAAGATAGTGATAGCTTTTTTTCTGCCACATAACCAATTCTTGCAAGAATAAGGTCATATAAGAGAATTTACAACACATGCTAGCATTATCCTACTGGACCCAGATCATTTGTATGTTTCTCTGTCTCTGAGAAATGTAGTTATTTACATGACTGAAACCTACAAATTGTTTGATATGACTACTAATATCACCTACATTATTTGAAAGCCTGTTTAAGGCTTCTGAAATACATAGGTTTTGTAAACACTTATGAAGCATCTTGTATATATCAAACACTTTAAAAATCTCTGCTGTAAAAACAAAACAAAAAAACTCTACCTCAATGGAACTTTGAGTCTGAAAAAGATACAGGCAATATACATGGCAACAGATAGAATAATTACATATTGGATTATATACTCCGAGGATGTCACATTAAATTGATATGAAAATGATGAGAAGGATCTGGATTTCTTGTCAAAATTTTTTGCCTGAAAAAGAAATTGATATTTAGGGAAAGTTGTTACTGAAAGAGGTTCTGTGTCAACCAAAAATGTTAAACCATGATCTGAATAAATGTTCCGGTTGTGATCATTGCTTTGTTTAGCTGTCTTATATTAAGACTGAATTTAGTCATTCAGTCTCAGATTTCAGTAAGTCTTTTTTTAAATGATTTTATTTATTTATTAGAGAGAGAGAGGGAGGGGCAGAGGGAGAGGAAGAACCAGACTCCTTGCTGAGCAGGCAGCTGATGCAGGACTGGATCCTAGTACCCTGGCATCATGGCCTAAGCTGAAGGAAGACACTTAACAAACTGAGCCACCCGGGCACTCTAGACTGTATACTTCTTAAAGGTAAAAACGTTTATTCTTCTAGTAGTTCCACAGACATTTCTAACATCCATAAGAAAGCATGTACTGATGTAAAATGCCAGCAAATCAAATTATTTAAAAAAGAAAGAAAGAAAAGATATATCTGGATAAAGAGAAAAACAGAAAATCTAATAATACATTGAATTTTTAGAGCAAAGAGTGGAGGAAGAGAAAATAAATATGAAATAGAGATATCCACTAAAAGAAAATTGAATAAGGCAGGAGATTTAGAAAATTATTATGACAGACTTGAGAAAAAAATATAATAGGAATTTTTAGAAAATAGCAATGAATGAAAAGGTAAATTGTTCCTACCTCTATAATATTAGCTGTTGTTGTTGTTGTTGTTTCTAATTTACCTATTTAAGCTAATAAACAAAGAAAGGTTTCATTTAGGGATAAGGTTTCTATATATATATATATTTTCCATTTAGGGATAAGGTATATATATATATATACATTAATTTTCATTGTTAGAAAATGTGTCACAGAAAGTATTTAAACTTTAAGATACAGATGCAACATGTAACGAACTACATTGTTTGAATGTCTAATTTGTAAATGCTGTTAGAGGAAACTTGGTGGAAATGTCCTTATGTGGTTGTGTTTCTGGAACTAAGTATATTTATTAATAAGGAATAGTTTAAAATTATGAAATGACCAGGAGTGGACAATTTTCCTAATCCTATGAGCTCTTTGCAGCTCTTTTATTAGCCCCGTTCAGGAATATCAGCTTTATTTATCTAATTAAATTTTATATTAATGTGCTTTTGACTTTTGGCCTTTCTCTTCCTTCTGTTCTTTTTTTCCCCCTAAATTACATGTTTCTGTTTAACAGCTACTATCAATTCTTTGATATGAATTCTCAGCATCAATTTACTAACTCCAGAGATGAAGCAGCATCAATATTTAGAAGCGAAGAATACAAAGCCTTGGGCATCTGGATGGCTCAGTCAGTTAAGCATCTGCCTTCGACTCAGGTGGTGATCCCAGGGTCGTGGGATGGAACCCCAGATTGAACTTTCTGCTCAGCTGGGAGCCTACTTCTCCCTCTGCCTCTGCCTGCAGCTGCCTTTGCTTGCGTTCTCCCTCTCTTTGTCAACTAAATAAAATAAAGTAAATAATACATATATTTATTTATTAAAATGCAATTATTACACAATACATAATGTATTGCATAATTATAATAATGATTAAATAATTTATTAAATATTTATATTAAATATATCGATTTAATTAAATAAATATTTTTTAGAATTTCAAATATTCATATTTATATTGTTAAATATTAAATCATTAATTTAATAAATATCTAAACATAATAAAATAAAATAATTTATTTATTAAAATGAATAAAATTATGTTGTCATGATCTGAGCATATATTTTTAAATAGTCTAAAAAAACCATCTAATAAAGTCTAAATACATTGAGTTCAGATATTTACACAAGTTAACCCAGACACTCAACCCACAGACAGTTTCAAAACATTTGTTTTTATCTACTACTCAAAATACGATTGTAATGTATTTATTTATAACTTTGACATAGCAAGGAAACTTGGAGGAAAAGCAGACATTTGCTTTTAATATTTGAAAATTATTTTGTTGATTAAAAGAAAATAAAAACCTTAACACATGAGCATTTCTTCTTAAATAACACTGTGAAGTTTCTGAGTCGCATTCTATTAAAAGTGCTGATAAAATGGCCTCAGTTACTCATTTAAATTATCAGCTGAATGGGTAACAAATGAAGTAGAGAGCTTTTTAATTATTTATGAATGTATTGCTTGTGGATGGAGTGCCACATAGAGTTACCTCTCTTTTTGGCTTTGTTTTGTGAGCAGCAGTGGAATCTATGAATGAGATTAAACATAAGGACATTCACAGAAATTCTTAATGAACTTCTGGGGAAGGGCAATAAGTGCAAGGAAAAACTGCAGCAAGACTAATTACACATTTCAAGTGGTCATCGCTTAATTATAGAAGCTTTTAAGTTCAAGTAATATATCTTTTTTATGAGCCTATCATATTGTATTAATTACCACAAACTGCACTTTTGAACACTTATCTTTTCACATATTTCTTATTCTTAGTACTTAAAATTACCCTTATGATTGATCAGTAAATGGATTTTACTGACAATGCATTTATTTACATAAATAAATAATGCTGTTTATATATATAAAAACAATTGAATATGTGTATGTGTTCAATGAAATTTTTTTTTTCAAATTAACATCTTAATTCCACCACATTGGTTACAAATAGATATAGACTTTATAGATTCATCAAATATTTTATTCTCAAATTTATATCTCCTTTGTGAAGTAAATGAAACTGTATATATTAAATATAATCCTATCACATGTAACAGTTACTAGTGCATCCCAGGACATACATAGGTCAGGTCCTACTCAAGGCATCACGGATAACTGGATTTAACTTTCTATCCTAGGAGTCTTCTGTATATTTCTGTGGCTTTTATACTACAATCAGGAGGAAGAATTCTTTTGCTAAAAGCTTCCAAATCACTATGTGAGTAGATTATTTGTAGACTAGTGATATAATATTATAGTTTAATATGTAAAGCATGATAAAATAAAATGCTATTGCCATATTTAATTTGTTCAGTAAAGCATTCATTTAGTTATCAAGCATTCATTTGCTTTTTTTTAAGATTTTATTTTTTCTTTGACAGACAGAGATCACAGGTAGACAGAGAGGCAGGCAGAGAGAAAGGAGGAGAAGCAGGGTCCCTGCTGAGCAGAGAGCCTGATGTGGGGCTCTATCCCAGGACTCTGGGATCATGACCTGAGCAGAAGGCAGAGGCTTTAATGTACTGAGCCACCCAAGAGCCCCAAGCATTCATTTTCTTTATACAGAAGAGATAGAACAATACTATATAGTAGAAAATACAGTAAATAATCTAGAAACCTTGATCATTTTGTTTTGGCAATTTTAGAACATAAAATTAGCTAAAGCTCAAGTGCAAGTTATATTTGTATCATAGGAGGAAAAGTTAATTAAAAGTTTGTTTATTACCATAGTTTAACACTTCAACAAAATGATAACGATTCAAAAATTAATGAATATATGAAGTATACAATAAAAACAATAATCTTGAGTGTATGTGACTCACTGTAGGTATTGATAGGCTAGAAATCAAAGGGAAAGTATCTATAGGGTTTGTTCAGTTCCATGCTCATCAGATTAATAGGCTTTCTCATATTGCTTCCTTCACCACATTAATTTGTCTAATGAAGTTTTCAAGAGTTAAAGACAGTGATAGGTTCATGGCTGGAGAGAAGGTACAGAATCTAAGATAGTTCAGCAGTGCTTATTATTTAAGAGAAAGACAGCATGGCAGGTGAGGGGTGGAAGGAAAGGGATAAGAAGAGAGAATCTTAAGCAACCTCCTTGCCCAGCACAGAGCCTATAGGGGCTTCATCTCATCGCCCTGAGATAACAACCTGAGCTGAAATCAAGAGTCAGATGCTTATCTAATTGAGTCACCCAAGTGCACCATTTTTTCCCTGTATCTTTATTTTCATCTCTTTCTGTAACTGAGTTTCCCTTCAAAATCAGGACTTGCATACACAACATAATAATTATTTTGGGACTTGATCACGTATAAGAGGAGAGAATGAGAAGAGCTAAGTGGTCCAGGAGAAACATATATGAGTTCAGACTGAGTGGATTATGATTGTGGACAACTGAGCATCAATCCTAATGCACAGAATACATCTCAGAATTATTTTCCTGAAACAAGAAAGAATCTGTTTAACTCACGGGCTTCTGCATCCTATCCACAGTGTTTAAAATTCATCTCAGAAGTAATTAATGTCCCTGACTTTTCTATTACTGGGCATGTGAGAGGAGCTGAGTGGGCTTGGTCAGTGTCCCACCTAATGAAAGCCAGAGCAGATTCAGGCAAAAAAAAAAAAAATTTAGTTCTTTCCAAATTGGATTTAATGCGATTCTATTTTTCATTCATGAATTCATTTTACATTTTATATTTTATCGATTTTTCTAAGCTTTGGCCAATATTCACTGCATTTTTGAATAGCTTTTATCTATTATTGTAAATCATTTTTCTGCTACATTTCCTTAGTCATGGTTATCCATTTCTTCTTCCAAGTTTTTCAGATATGTGATATCAATTTCCAAATAAATTATTTAAAATGTTTATTTTTTATACTAAACTTCTATGTAAAACATTGGTATATGTATTATGGTATATTGTTCCCCTTTCATCTTATTTTTTTAAAGGTGAATGTGCCTTGGCAAATATATATTGTTTCTTTTTATGTTTATGTAGATTCTTCATAATTTTCCCAAGTTCATTGGCTCATGGTTTATATTTTTTTAATAATTTTCCTACTGCCATTAATAGATTTTTTTCCATTACCTTGTCTAAGTTGGTATTGCCATTATAAGTAAAAAGCATCTGGAAATCTATATCCCTGTCCAGTTTCCTCAAATCACTCATTATTTTCAGGATCTAGTTGGATTTTCTTACAGGTTCCAGGTGGACAAGCTTTTGAACTGGCGCTAAGTATTATTTCTGTTTCTGGCTTCCTGCATTTACCAGCTTAGGGATCATTTTTAACAATTATGATGAAATGAGGCATCATATTCTTATTCTCAACTTCATTAATAATGATAGTAGTGTAACCTGTCCTACAAGATAATAATAGATACATGTAAAATAATTTCATTGACCAAAAAAGTGGTGGAAAATGTAAATAAAACACAGTGGCAACCAACGAGTCATTTCAAGTTGAGCTATTTTTTTCCCCCTTTATCTCCCTGTCTCTTTAATTTCCTGTAGCACATTCCTACAAAATATTTTAAGGTGTTTTATATGCACATACATAGAGATCATCATGGAGTCTAAATCTAATAATTCCTTGTCAGTTTTAAATATTTTAAGTATGGTTCATTCCTATGTCAGTTGTGTATTAACTTTTTCTCCACACTGCACTTAATTGCAAGAAAATATTTAATTTTAATATGAATTAATTAATCACTTTAATAAATATTTTTACCTTATCGATTAATCTCTGATGCTTATTTCTTAATTTTTTTTAACTTTTAAAATTTTATTTATTGAGAGAGAGAGAGAGAACAAGTGCAAGCAGGGGAAGCTGCAGAGGGAGAGGGAAAAGAAGAAGCAGGTTCCCCACCAAGCAGGGAGTCAAGCTCAGTCTCAGGGCCTTGGGATCATGATCTGAGGTGAAGGCAGAGGCTTAGCTGACGGAGCCACTGAGTCTGTTATCTTTGATATTTAAGGAAATACTTTTTCATATCTAATTGATCCCCTATGTCGCAAATACAGTTTTCTCTATGGTGCTATTAATTTTATTGTCTTCAAATTAGACTCTTTTTCTAGAAGCATTTTTAATCAGTCTCTTAGGTCTATAATTTAGTTTTTATACATTTCATTTAGCATTTTATTTTATCTTCATCATCTCTGAGTATTCCTGACCTGTACTCATTGGTCAAATCTTTCTTATTAATCTATTCCAAAAATTTGTTTGTTTCTATAAGATTTTGTTATTACTGCTGTCGTTCTTAGGTTTTGCCTTTATATTCTTTTTGTTTTGTTTTGTTGTTTTATGCTTTGGTGTTTTTGTTGTATTGTTTTGTTTTTCTTTTGAATTAATACAATTAAACCTTTAGATTTCCTTCATACCTTTAATTATTGTCACTTATTTTCACAAATGATATTACCATAGTAGAGTAATTCTAAATATTTCTGAATTCGCTGTATTATTTCTTTTTAGGTATAAAGTTCACTTCCAGTTACATGGACTTAATATTTTGGTCATTCTATTCTAGTTTTATTGCCTTATCATTGGAAAATATAGCCTGATACTTAACTCTAGGGAATGATGTGGGACAGCTAGGTTCTTGTGTCTTGAAGTCAAAGAAGGAATCTCGTGGGCAATGGAGAGTGAGTAAGTGACAGAAGTTTATCAAGTGAATATATAGAAAAAGCTCTCACAACTAAGAGGGGTCCCCACACAGTTAACAATGAGTGCCTTCAGGGTTTATTTTTTATAAAAAGGTAACCAGGCATCTTTAATCCTTTTAACATCTCTATCAATAACTGCTGCAATGGCTTACCTCCTTTTTAGGGTCTGATTATTCTTTTTTGGTTACAGGTGTTTATCATGGAGACACCCACCCCACATGACCCACCCCATACACCTATGGCAGGGTTGTTCTCCATCCCACATGTCTAGATCAGGGTGCTCTTCCCTGGGGTAGGGTGGTCCAATTTATCTCTTTACTCTGGTTTTCCCACACCACATTTTGGGGATTTCTGAGAGCCTGTTCACAAAGTTCCCTATGGATCTCTTCCTCCCTAGCCCCACCTGTCCGTTACTCATTTTGAGAGTTGATATTACCAAGTACTGTAATTCTAAAAATTTCTGAATTAGCTGTATTATTTCTTTTTAGGTATGAAGTTAACTTCCAATTATATGAATTTAATATTTTGGTCATTGTTTTCTAATTTTATTGCCTTATTCTTGGAAACTATAGCCTGATATTTAACTCTAGGAATTTATTGGCATATACTTCTGGCCTAAATAATGGCCTGTTTGTGTAAATGTTCAACTTATGCTTATATACTTACTGAAGACTATTCTTTTGGGGTCAGGATGGCTACATTTATTAATAGATCAGGACTATTAGATTCTCTAAATTTTAATGTCTCTTAATTTAATCTAATTAAATTATCAGTTAATGAAAGAATTTAAATTTTTTATGTACTACTGCATCTAAACTTATCAAAGTCTTTTGCTATAATTAGACAAGTATGTCATCCTGTTTTTATACCAAGTCTTACATTTAAAAAAATTATACTATCTGAAATATTATTTATTATTACTATTATTATTATTATTATTATTATTATTTTTAAAGATTGTATTCATTGGGGTACCTGAGTGGCTCAGTCAGTTAAGTGTCTACCAATAGCTCAGGTCATAATACCCGGGTCCTGGGATAGATCCCCACAGGGGGTTCCCTCCTCAGTGGGGTGCTTCTCCCTCTCCCTCTGTTATTCCCCCTGCTGTGTGCATGTTTTTCTTTTCTCACTCTCTCTCAAATAAATAAGTAAAATTTTAAGATTATCTCTCTCAAATAAATAAGTCAAATTTTTTTTCTCAATGGGAGGGAGAAGCAGACTCTCCACTGAGCAGGGAGCCTGATGCAGGGCTCAATACCAGGACCCTGGGATCATCACCTGAGCTGAAGGGAGACACTTGAACCGACTAAGTCACCCAGGCACTCCAGTTGTTTATTTATTTATTTACTTTTATTATGCATATGTTTTATCTCTCTTTTCTTCAAGACTTTTTTTCGATCTTTTTACTTTTTTCATAAAACTGAATTATTTCAAGATGACTTGGTCATCCTCTTTTCCCCCACCCCATAGGTCATAGAGTATATTTTAACTGTTAAAATAATATTAGTATTTAAGTGCTGCCTACACAAATTAAGGCAAATTATCTGTGGTCTGTATTCCTGAAAATATTTTTTTTTATTATGCCTTCCTAATCCAATGACATTTTATAAGGATCAAAATGTTTACATTTGTGATTATTTTTTTCAAGATAATAATTCTATTACTTCATTCTTTTTTATATCTGATGTTATTTAAAAAATTTCTGTCTGATTCTTGTTTCTTTATTAATGATTTTTTTTTCTCTCTCTAACACTTATGATTTTTTTTTTTTTTTGTCTTTGGTATGTATGCCCTAGTTTGGGATTCATAGAGTCAACTATAGTTATGAATATTTTCTTTCTTTTCTTGTATGTAAATTTTAATCCAGTGTCTTGACTCTTTTATGCTTGAAAAATAGATGTACATTAATATTCAAATATTTCTTTCCTTTTTCTTCTTTCATTTAAAAAAAGTCATTTATTTTATTTTGTTTAAAAAATATTTATTTATTTATTTATTTGGAGTAGAGAGAGAGGGTCATGAAGAGTGGCTGATTATATACTTTCAATTTGGGAGGAGGTTAGGGATAGCACAAGCTTCCAAGGTATTTTATAAACAAGGTTTCCAGGACCTTGAGGGGGCTAGCTATTATTAGGGAAAGGTCATTTATTACTATTTAGTAAAAACTCAGGGAAGAGACTCTTCTGATGTGTATCAGTGGGTATATGCTTGGGAGATGATTGCCAATGTATATCTTGAGGGCAGGGGTGTGGAGTAGAGATAAAGAAGTTTTGAAAGTAATTTTTACATGTGAAAGTAGATTTTCAGTATCCTGGGGGGGTGGACTAAGGAATGGTTTTTGCCCTGAGTGTATGTGTCCACATGGAAGCAGCTGAGTCCCCAGAGGAACTTCAAGGACTTGTCAACAGGCTATGAGTAGTAAGGAAATCTAATTTTTTCTCTAGCTTTAGTTCCACACACATCACCTACATCTTACACCTCTTTTATATTGATAATTTTAATGCTTTGCTGGTATCCAGATGACTATACCCTTAAGTGACTTCTTATCTCTATTGAATCCATTACGTATTCTATCCATTGTATTCTTAATTCAACTAGATTACATATATTTAATCTATTAGTACCACTAGGTTCTTAGTCTTGTTTTTATTTCAAAATCTTTCCTTATTTCCTTACACTATTTATTGGGTATATTTTAAATCACTGATATACTCACTAATTATAAATAAGCTGTCAACCTTATTCTTATTTTGAGGTAGCTATATCTTTTTGGGTTTTAGGACATCATACCAACAATGCCAAATAATTTTCAGACAACAGCAGGATCTCCAAGAATTCAACTAAATTCTGACACTATCTACCTGAACATAGCGTAAGATTTCATCAGTTAAGGGATCAGTCCTCCAAGACTATCTCCAACCCCATCTCAGATGCCAGTCTCACTGTAGTCACTGTGCTTGTGACTGAGCAACTAAAGGTTGGAGGTCCCAGTGGCCTACTTCTTACGTTCTTTTAATTTGCTACAGGGACTCACAAAACTCAGAAAAATACTTACTTTATGTTTGCCAGCTTATTAAAAGATATAATAGAAGATTTAAATCAATAAATAGATAAAGAAGTGCACAGGGCAAGGTATGGAGAATGGGCACAGAGCTTCTATTACCTTCTGTAAGACTGCCACTCTTCCTGCCTTTTCATACATTTAACAAACTAAAAGCTTTCTGAACCCAGTCCTTTCAGGTTTTCTGTGGAGGCTTCATGACATAGTCATGACTGACTAAATCATTGTCATTTGCTGATCTAATCTCCAGCTCCTCTTCCCTCCCCAGATAATCCTGAATTGGGAGGAAGGGGAGGCATGTTGGGCAAAAAGTTTTGAAGGCTTTCACCAAGTGGTTGGTCCTTCAGGCAAACAGCCCTTGCCTTGAGTGAGGTCTGAAGGTCACTTCATGAACATAACAAAACACACCTCTCTCACCCTTATCACAGGAAATTCCAAGAGTTTTAGGAGCTGTGAGTCAGTAGCCATGGTTGAAAACCAAATATTCAGATGACCAAAATATATTTCTTGTAAACCACTATATTACACTACATGCTTAAGTATTTAATTATGTGATCTTTTAAACTAATATTTTTCTAAGAGTCTAAACTGTTCTGTCAGTAATCTGGATTGGGGAGTGATGTATTGCCAAATTTCTGTCGTTTCAGTCCAGGAAGTCAAAGAGAAACAACAGGAGAGCCCCTTAGGGGAGGAAGTTCAAAGGAACAATGTTGACTACTACTCCCTTCTCTTGATTTTTTTTTTTAAAACAAGCAAAGCATCTCTTCAGAGTTGCAGTTTAAAGCCAAGAACATGCGGAATTGGGAGAAAAAAATAGTTAAATTTGGAGACTTGCAGAGGTAGAATCAGAGTAGTGAAAGCCATTACAGTAACGGAACTAACTGAGGTCAGTCTTTGGTGAATCACAGAAACAGGTGGAGTTGTCAAAGAAAGGAATCTTTGTTTACAACATACAAGGAGATCACAGGGAATAAGTTCCAAAGCCTTGACTGTTTGAACAGGAGAGAGATTTTTATTTAGTATTTAAGATGAATACTCAGAAGTTTTATTATCCCGTGTATGGTTGGTCATAAGGTTGTGGATGCATGCACATCCACATATGTATTTGTGAAATATTTATTGCATGTTCACCTGAATGAAGCTTGTATTCCACCGAGGGCAGAAACTTCAACGTTAGAATAAAGCAGAGGTAACTGTTGGACAAGGGAAAGGGACTGTGCAGGCTTCAAGAGCAGATATAAACTGGATGGGGTCTTGGGCTCATTTTCTGGGACAAGGAATGCAAGGCCTTGATTAATTTTAAAATAGCACTAGGAGTTTTACCACTGATTTATTGTCTCAATAGCTTAGGCTATTTCCTGGTCTGGTGGTGACTGTTAGTTTTCCCATTGCCTTGTTCCCTCAAAATCCTTAACTAGTGAGGTTTTTGCATTTCTTTGTTAGAACCTCCCAGGGAGTTTTGGAAGAAGTGTGCTTTGGAAAGTACACAGGTGGGGTATAGATCATTGAAAATAGCTGGGGACAAAAAATGACTTTTCTTATGTCAGGAAAACTATATCTCATCTTTAATTTTCTGGGAACCTCTAACTCTTTCTGCTGATGTTACCAGCAGGCCTCTGAGATGTTACTGATTGTTCTCTTGAACCTAAGGAAAAGTAAATGTAGAAAGCAAAAGACAAAACTTTAAAATCTTTCCTGCAACTCATCAATTCACTGCAGCCACCTCTCTGTCTTTCCCTTTCTCTTTTTCTCTCTTTCCCTTTCTCTCTCACTTTCTCTCTCACATACGCACAACACACACAAATCAACTTAAAACAATTTTTAATTTTCCCTATTCCATTTTACTATACTTGAGGTATGATCATTTTCTTAGTAAATACAAGAAAAAAATCTCGGATTCCATCATTCTGTGTGATTAAAGTATTGAGGAATTTACTTCCAATAGCACTTATAAAAACATATTTTATTTAAGTAATATTATATAATCAGGTGCCTGCATTTTTCTTATTCTCCAACTAGTGTTATTTGGCTATTAATATTTTGTCAATCAATATTCCCCTATATCTGAATGTGTGGGCAGTGAGAGATGAGTTAGAGGCAAGGATGGTGAACACTCCCAAAAACTGCAGACTACATATATCTTAAGCCATGATTTTCCTTGCAAAGGTCAACACTGATAATGTTCTAGTCATACCTCCGTGTACCAGGAAAGAAGTAGCATATTTCTTGAAAGACACAGCTATCAAAGCTCCATTGAGAAACCGTAAAGATGGAGAAGGGATTTGCAAATTCTATATCTGATAATGGACATCTACTCTGATTATTTAAAAATGAATAAAAATAAAAAACCTTACTAATAACCAAACAGAGTATCCAATTTTACATGTGAAGGAAATAATGGAAGAGACATGTCACCAAAAGGATAAGGATGGCTTATAAGCACATGACAAATTTCTCAACATTTAGACATTAAAGAAATACAAATTAAAATCATAATGAGACATGCTTACATATCTATTAGAATGGCTAAAATTATAAAGGCTAATTGTACTTCGTCTGAGCTAGATTGGGAAGCAACAAAAAATCTAAACTGTTGTTGGCATATATCATGATACCACCACTTTGGAAAATAGTTTGAAAAATTTTTTTAAATGCAAAATATGTTGCAGTTACACAAATAGCCATTTTACTTCTAGGCATTTAACCAAGAGAAACAAACCCTATGTTCATACAAGGACTTGTATATGAATTTCATAGCAGCTTTATTTTAAAGAATTGAAAACAGTGGAAATGTTCATCAATGTCCATCCATAGAGCAAAGACAAATTATGATCTATTCATTAAAGAGATTACTATTCAACATCAAAATGAACTATTTACAATTAGAGATTCTCAAAATAATGATGCTGAGAAAAGAAAAGCCAGGCAATGAATAGTATATACTGTGTGATACCATGACTATAAAAAATCAGGAAAATACAAACTTATATATAGTCACAGTCATAAATATATTGGTGTGATTTTAGTGCCTTCCTCTGTGCTCCCATAGCTTCCTACACTTGGATCTCCGAGCATTTGTTACACCATGTGAAAATATGAACTCTTTTTCTTTATTCTGTCTTACTAGAATAAGAATCCTTGAAATTTTATGGACATTTGAACTCTCCGTTATTAGCAGAAATTCTATCACACAGTAAGTTTCCAAATATAAAAGCCAGAGTTTTACAATGACTTCTAAGCTTTTACATGATCTAGCCACTCATTTAACCTCTGTGACCTCTTTCCCTGCTACTCTTCAGTCACTCACAGTGGCCTCCTTGCTATTCCTCAGATATGCCAGGCATGATCCAACCTTATGGCCTTCAAGATAGCCAATTCCTTTGTCTGGAGTGACCTTATTGCTGATAGTTCTGGGCAAATCCATCATCTTTCCATACCTTTGTTCAATTCTCAGCTTCATTGTAACTAACCTGATCTTCCTATTAAAACTTTTAACTCCCCATCCCCTGCCTAGCAACCTTGATTTTTCTCACCCTGATCGAATTTTTCTTTTTCCCCATTGTACACATCATTTTTGAGTACACTATGCAATTTTTATTAAGGTTTATAGCTTTTAATTGTCTCACCCATGAAAATAAAAGTTCTACAAAGACAAGTATTTCATTTACCAGTGTAGTCTGAAGGAATATCTCCCATATAATAGGTTCAGTAGACAACTGGTAAATTTCAGAATAAATTAATGTTGAGAGTATACTGAATTTCATAAGTCATTTCAATAATTTTTTCCAAAAAATAAATTACATAAAACATACCCAAATTTACTTTCAAAATATTTTATAGCATATAATGGACAATATACATAAGCCTTAAAGAAACAATCATATAAATAACCATTTCATACCTACTTAAAAACTGCATAATACCACACTCCTAGATCCTCTCTGAACGCTCTAAAATAACCCTTCAAAGGAAATACATTTTTAAAAATAACAGATTTTTGGCAAATAATTAAATAAAACAAAAGTTTCATTCATCTATGTATATCATAATAAATGTTTTTAAGAAGCATGAAATTATAACTCTGAAGTGTGCTAAAATGAAACCACCTGCGAAGGGTGAGAGAAGAAAAATAAACATCATTTTTCCAAATAAGAGGAATTTGTTACCTTTGAATCAAAGCATGTGGATTTGTTCAAACTGGCAATAAGGGAATATGTAGACAGAAACCATAGAAAGTCATATTTTAGATTTCTAAAAGACTTCGAAGTGAAGAGTATACATTCACTTCTCACTTATTGCTCCTACATATTCATGAATTTCAGAGAAAAAATAGGCCCTGTGTGTCTTAGCAAGTAATGGGATATATTTTGATATTTACATGCTTACACATATTATGTGTTATAGTCTTTTACATGCTGTAAAAAGGTTAACCCCTTTTCTGCAGAGATCTGAAAATGTGAAACAGTGCCTGAGTAGCTGAATTCATCTAATTCGAATTTCTTGCAGGTCTAAGACCTATTGTTTTTCACTTGACTGCCTCCTTTTTCATCTGTCAATTGGTTACAAATTCTGGTACTGAAGAGAATACATTGGGGCTGGTGGCTCAGTGGGTTAAAGCCTCTGCCTTCAGTTCAGGTCATGATCTCAGGATCCTGGGATCGAGCTCCACATCGGGACATAATGTAACGACAGATAGTTTATATGGGAGCCCTTTGGGTACTCTGGTGGATGAATGTTTTTAAATTAGTTTTTCATGGACATGGGGAGTTAGAGACGAGAAGGGAGGTGGGGGAAATTGGAAGGGGAGCTGAACCATGAGAGACTATGGACTCTGAAAAACAATCTGAGGGTTTTGAAGGGGCGGTGGTTTAGGAGGTTGGGGTACCAGGTGGTGGGTATTATAGAAAGCAATGCTTTCATAGAGCACTGGGTGTGGTGCAAAAAGAATGAATACTGTTATGCTGAAAATAAATAAAATATAAATTAAAAATATTAGTTTTTCGTAAACTGCAAAAAAAGAAAAGCGCTCCTATTTATAGCGTACACTTTATGTTTCAGAAAGCGCGTGCCAACAATAAAAATAATGATGGGTTACTGTTACAATTCATAGAAAAGGAGGTACAGGGAAATTGAATGAAAGGGAATAACAAAGTAGGTTTATAAGTCAATCTTCCTTGTAAAAAAATTAACCTAAAAGTGCGTTTCTGCCACCTCTCTCTTGTGTGATATGATAAAGAACGACCACGATACATGAATTATAGTTCGGAGTTTTGAAAAGCATAATAGCTTTATACCAACAGTTGAGCTTTTATTTATTTATTTATTTATTGCTAACAAGATAGCTCGATTTGATATGCGGTTCCTGACAACCAACCTCAGAAATAATTCCATCTTCATGAGAAGTCAGAAAGAACCACAAACCAAACCTCAAAATAGATTCAAAGAGAAAATACTCTTTAAAAAATTTCCCTTCCTGGGGCACTGGAGTGGCTCAGTGAGTTAAAGCCTCTGCCTTTGGCTCAGGTCATGATCCTAGGGTCCTGGGATTGAGCCCCATGTCTGGCTCTCTGCTCAGTGGGGAGCCTGCTTCCACCTCTCTCTGTCTCTCTCTCTTCCTGCTCTGGCCTACTTGTGATCTCTGTCTGTCAAATAAATAAAAAAATAAAATCTTTTAAAAAAATTTCCCTTCCTATCAGAAGCAGACCAAACCAATAACAAATTCCCCAGAGCTTCATCTAAAAGGTTGTACTTTCTTCAGACACCCAGCAGGACCTTGATCTCTTGGCCTGGTATTTCTTCAATGGCCCATCCCAGAGAATAAGACACTAAACTACTGAGCACCATGGGCCTCAGAACCACGAAAGAGATGATGAGGGGCACAAAGCATGCCTCTGGTCACCAAGAGGGTATGGAAACGTTTGCTGCTTTTCTGCATTTTTCAAAGCTGAGTTGTTAGCTGGAGGCTGCTCCTTTATGATAAATTGCTGATACCGTATTAGTAAAAGCTATTATATGATCTTTTACAAACCATTTCCTATCTTTGCATTGTCATGTGCCAAGACAGACACGGATTATTTAAAACCCTGAAGAGAGTGCTCTTGCATTTAAATTACCTGTAACCTTCGTGTAATAGATTTATGATTGATGATAGATTTAGTTAAAATAGAACTATTTAAAATATTTACTCTCAGTAAACGATTTCAACCTATGCTCATTTAAGTAACTTGGTGCATAATCCCTTTTCTATTAAACCATAGTGCAAGGACCAATGCCGCGATTCCTAGAGAACCCCAAGCTATTTTTCTAGAATGTCCGTATGCCTATATATCAGGCGTCCTGTTTTCACTCCCTTTGTGGAGCACCTACCCTGGAGGTCATGTAATAAACAATGACTAAAAATACAAACAAAAAACCCAAACATCCAGGTTGAAGTGCCATCCCTGCCTGGAGACTGCTCAGACAGATCCCGGGCAGGCATTTCAGCCCAGGCCTGTGCTGGGGAAGCTGGTTCATGGCTTTGGGAGCAATCTGGAAGCCAGTAAACTGACCCAAGGGTGAAGCTGGGGTATAGGACTGATGATCTTTTCCCAGCCAGGCCGCGCACGGACACCCGCTCAGGGAGCCAGGCTAGGAGGCTGCCCAGCGCAGGCGCTGGGAATTCTTGCAGCCCGCCGGAGCTTCGCCCCGCACCCCAGCCCGGGCCGGGCCTCAGGAGGGAGGGGGCGGGGGCGGCGCAGAGAAGGGGCTTTGCTAATTTCCAAAGCAGGAAGTGAGCTTGTGGAGGACTCAGGAGGGAGGGGGTCGGAGGCCGCCCTAAGCAGGGGCTTTGCTAATTGACGAGGCAGGAAGTGAGCTCATGGAGGATGTGGTGGAGAGTCTGGGAGGAGGTGGAGTGGCTGGCGGAGGAGCGGCGGGCAGCGCCAGGGTGCTGTGCTGCGGCCCAGTCCGGACTGCAGGACCCAAGGGACTCGCCGCCTCTGTGCTCCTGCGTGGGGCAGGGCTGTTTCGCTCCTGCTGCCTGCTGCCCCTCCCCGCCCCAAGGCTTCTCCAGACCACCCTCTTTGCACAGGTAAAGTGACACCACGCCGCGCCCTCACCTGGAGCAGAAAGCAGGGGACGCGACCTGGGGGCGGGGAGGGGGGTTGTCCAGGCCCAGCCTCCCAGGAACCCCAGGGCACCGGGCCGCCCCCCGGACACTGCGCCCAACCCAGGTCAGCATGGGGTTGGACTGGGGACAGAGCCTTGGGAGGTGCACCTCGCCAGCGGGTGCGCTAGCCCCCATCGTTCGGCAACCCCACGCGTGCGTGCTGAGGACCCCCTTCCGTCCCCCGCCTTGGCCCCGCTGCTTTTGTTCTGGACTTGGGATCCCAGGTGGAAACTAGTCCCTCAGACTTCCCTGGCAGCAAGGAGGGGAGGGAGGGATTCTTGGTTTTCTGCCCTGGCTCTTCCTCTCTCCCCATTCACAAGCCTTCTGGCTTCCCTTTCCTCTCCTCATTGTCAGTTTCATTAAATGGTTTTCTTCAGCATGTTGACCCGAAGAGCTATTTCATGAATGAATATACAGGAAACTGAGTCGGAGCCCACCTGTGAGAGCCCACCTGTAGAGGTCTTTCATTAGAATGGTCTCTGGTTCTAGCCTCAGTTCAGAATACTGCATGTACCCGAGGACCTAGTCCAGATGTTTCTTTCATGTCTGACTTGAATTTGAAATCCTCCTCAGACTTCAGCTTCCAGGATTTCTCCAGTCCTTACTCTCCCACGGTCTTGGTGGGGATCCACCATGAGTGTTGAACCTAGGAATGAATGAATGATATATACCCCAGATCGCTGGGGCTTTGTCTTGTTCTGCTGAGGTTGGAAAGGATTGGGAGAGACCCCCTGTATGCAGATACAGAGCTGCATGCAATTGCTTAGATAAACGTGTTCCCCACTTAATTGCTTGGGCATTGAACATTTTGCCCTTAACCTGTGGCTTGAGCAGTTAGGAGGAGACAATCTGGAGGTGAATCAGAAGATGGCTGAATCCACATGGTGGTGGTCTGGGTTTGGGAGATTTTCCTGGAGATTTAAACGAAAGATCTAAATTCTTCCAGTGGGGAGTGGTAAACATTTTATAGAAGGGAGATGGAAAATAAATGGTCTGGTTAACCTTTCCCTCCCCCTCAAAACCCATTATTTGAAAAACCAAAAAGGGAAGTGAAGGGAGAAATCCTCCCACTCCCATCCCCACTCACCTCCATAGCCACCTCCTCTTCCAAGAACCTAACAGACAAGGTGCCAAGAAGTGTTAGGTACCAGCAGTGGTCTCAGATCTCATTCAAGGATCATGGTGAAAGGCATTCAAAGAGATTGTGGGGGCACAGGGATCCAATTAAGGGGGACAAGTTTAAGTTTTGCCTGGTCCCCTAAAAATTAATGGCACTAGAGAAGAAGAGCTTTGGGAACTATAGCTTAATGGATACAATGTGTAAAAAGCTTCAGTAAGTCATGGTGGGAAGAGGCCATGAGGGCAGCAAATACAGTCTTAGATGATGTTATTAATAGCACTACAGGCTTTAGATTTCCTGTGGTGGTGTTCTTGGCAAGACCAGCCCGGCCCAAGTGGATACTCACAACCTGGAACAGAGGGTCTTGGAGATCCCAGCACGTGAGGTATGATGAGAGGGTAAAATGATAGGAGGTGTCCTTTGGAAGGACTGTCTCCTTGACTTTCAAAGGGAGAACCCAAATCTGTAGGTGAAATCTTTTTGGCTACAAAGAGGGCCGAGGCCTCCTAAGGTCAAGGTCTCCTCGTCACTTGCAAAGATGTCGAAGAACATATTCAGACATTTCAAAGATGTCCTCATGTCCATCGGTTCCCACTCTGGAATTCTATCAATAAGATGAGAGTTCCTCTTGTTGAATAAAAGATCTAAAAAGACATCCCTTTCTCATGTAATTTCTGTAACCTCCAGGACCCACCCACCTCCCCCTTCCAGCTCTGTAATGAAGCCACAGCTGGTGGAACTCCTTAAAGGCTATTAGTGGCTGTGATTTGTGGAACTCCTTAAAGGCTATTCTCCCTTATATACCCCCGGACCAAGTTTCCATTCTCCCTCACCTGATTTCCTACACTCACCTCCCACCTGGTGTGTTCACACCTGCAAGTGCCTTTTACCAACCCCTTTGCCAAAAGGCAGCCAGAGTGACCTTTCAAAGACCTATCAGTTCCTGGCATTTGCCTCCATAGAAATCTGCACTGATCTTCTAACAAATTCTCAGTCCTCCAAAGGCACCCATAATCCTCCCATCAGTCTCTTCATACCCCTCCAACTGACTGAGGCCTGTTCTGCCCCATCTCTCTGCCCTTCAACCACACTGCCTCCCTCGTCCTGTGGAGACCCCTCATGGCGCCTACCTCCAAGCACAGGTGATTCCCATTGTTGGGAAGACCCTCTTCCTCTTCCCCATCTCCCCAACCCAGTTACTCCCACTTATTCGTGAGCTCAAAAGCCCCATGGTACACACTCTCCATGCAGCCTGCTCTCTCTTTTCTAGCACTGGCCTCCGTTTCTAACTGTGGTTGTGTCATGGATGTCCCTCCCCAGCCAGCCTCCAAGCTCTCCTTCCCTTTAGCTCCAACACCTGACACAGTGCCTGGTACGTAGTAAGCCCTGGCTAGCTCCTAAGAGCCTCACTGAGGGACTGGAAGTATTTTAAAAACGTCACCACGTAGGCTCCAAAGTGTAGGCAGAAAAAGCTTTGCCTGGATTGACATTTTAGAGAGGTATTCGTCAAGTTGGATGTGTTCACTGATTTACCTTGTAAAATTAAAAAAAAAAAAAAAGGACCTCTGTATCGCTTCGCATCTAACGAAGGCAAATGTATACTATTAGGCTACGTTATGAGCTTAATGGAAGGAGACAAGATGTTTTCGCTAAGAAAATGTATAAGACTGTTGAGGTCAAGTGGGAGGAAACAGTCCGTTTGTTGGAGCATTGCTATCTTACTCTATCACAGCCACTCATAAAACTCTGACATGGGGTGAGTCAGAATTATCTGTCGGAGATGAGTTAGATCTGGGTCATGTTCCTACAGACATGAAAGCCAGGAACTAAGAAGGAGGCTTTGAAAGCCTGGGTTGAGGAGGCGGTGTGGTTCACTGCGATGAGCTAAGTGCCCAGGGCCACCGGCAGACATGCAGGCCTGTGTCCTTCCTTTGTTCTGGGGTCCCTCTTGCACCATGTGGTGAGGCTGGTGGCTGGGAGCAGCTCAGGACAGGACTTGGTGGCATCTTACCTCTCCCACCCTCCTGTGGGCTCCAGTAGGTCCCAGGGGACAGCCTGCCTTCCTTGCAAAGACCAGTAGCACTGGGAGCAAAAACTGGGACCAAAGAGTGAGCACCCTGTTTGACAAGCTGGACCAGCCACCTCTTCTTCAGATGCAGGGGGAGTCCTGGCATGCTGACTCCTCCCTTCCCCCTTTCCCCTTTCCTCTCTTTCTCCCTCTTCCCTTCCCCTCTCTCCTTCCCTGGTGGTGCCCTTTCCCAATGCCCACTTCATCCCTTTTCCTTTCTACATACCTGTCTTCTAGAGTTTCTTCTCTTTTGTCCCCATTACTTCCCTTCCTCTGAATCTCCTCTTTGGTCTCTTTGTCCCTGCTCTCTGCTCCACCTCCCTTTCCCTGGCCCCTGTTCAGCTCCGTCCGGACTGCAGGCAGAGCTGGACTAACATGCTCACTTGCTAGCTCAGCCACCCTCCAGAGAAGTCACTCTTCGGTGGCCACCTTCCTGACCCCCTGGTCCCTTCTCCACTTGTTCAGATATTGCTCTGAAGTCTGAGGAGGACAGAGCGGGGCTGCCACAGAATCAGGCCAGAGGAGAAACCAAACCATGTGTCCACACTGTCCTCCAGCACTGCTGCTCTGAGAGCTTTCGGAAGTCCTCAACAGGATTAGGATTTAGGGGCTTCTTCAGAACAGGGAGTGAAAACAACCATAGGTCAAAATAAAAGCTATGGCCCCCACACAAAAATAATAATCACAAATGAAAACTATGTTAACTCTGAAGTCCCAAAGTCGAAGAATTGCCTTGATCTGTCACTAGAAAACACCCAAGGCCTCACTCTCTGGTTTCTGGGTGCCCTGGGAATAGAAGGATGCTCTGACACGCGCGTGCCAAATGATGGGGGCTACCCCGCCCGCTGGCGGGGGGGTGTTACCTCGTGGGGCGCTGTCTTCGGCCCGACCGCTGGTGGACAGGGTGCAGCGCGGCGTCCCGGGTGTACCTGGTGCCCTGGGGTTCGTGGGAGGCTGGGCCCCGACACCCCCCCCCCCCCGCGCGCCCTGCTCGTGGCCCGGGCTTTCTGCTCAAGGTGATGGCGCGGCGCGGTATCACTTTACCTGTGAGCAGAGGGTCCTCCTGAGAAGCCTTGGGGCGGGGAGGGGCAGCAGGCGGCGGAAATGGGACAGCGCGGCCTTGTGGGCTAGGCTGGAGCAGGGGAGCGCAGGGGCGGCGAGTCCGGTGGGTCCTGCTGTCCCGACCAGGCCGCAGCACAGCACCCTGGCGCTGCCCGCCCCTCCTCCGCCAGGCCCTCCACCTCCTCCCAGACTCTCCACTGCGTCCTCCAGGAGCTCACTTACCGCCTCGGAAATTAACAAAGCCCCTTCTCCTGGCTGCTCCTGCCCTGCACCCGCCCCCGCCCCCGCCCCCCTGCATCCTGAGTCCTCCGCCAGCTCACATCCGGCTTTGGAAATTAGCAAAGCCCCTTCTCTGCGCCGCCCCCACCCCCACCCCCCTCCCTCCTGAGGCCCAGGCCCGGGCTGGGGTGTGGGGCAAAGCCCAGGCGGGATGCGAGCATTGCCAGCACGGGCTCTGGGCAGCCTCCTAGCCTGGCTCCCTGAGCGGGTGTCCAAACGCGGCCTGGCTGCAAAAAGATCATCAGTCCTAAACGCGGGCTGCACTCTTGGGTCAGTTTGCTGGCTTCCAGATTGCGCCCAAAGCCAGGAACCAGCTTCCCCAGCACAGGCCTGGGCTGAGATGCCTGCCAGGCATCTGTCTGAGCAGTCTCCTCTTCTCCAGGCAGGGATGGCACTTCGACCTGGATGTTTGGGTTTTTTGTTTGTTTTTTTGGTCATTGGTTATTACATGACCTCAAGGGTAGGTGCTCCACAAAGGGAGTGAAAACAGGACGCCTGATATATAGGCATAGGGACATTCTAGAAAAATAGCTTGAGGTTCTCTAGGAAACATGGCATAGGTCCTTGCACTATGGTTTAATAGAAAAGGGATTATGCACCAAGTTACTTAAATGAGCATAGGTTGAAAATTACTGAGAGTAAATATTTTAAATAGTTCTATTTTAACTAAATCTATCATCAATCATAAATCTATTACACGAAGGTTACAGGCAATTTAAATGCAAGAGCACTCTCTTCAGGGTTTTAAATAATCCGTGTCTGTCTTGGCACATGAGAATGCAAAGATAGGAAATGGTTTGTAAAAGATCATATAATAGCTTTTACTAATTCTATTTATTTGACAGACAGAGATCACAAGTAGGCAGAGAGGCAGGCAGAGAGAAAGATGGGGAAGCAGGCTCCCCGCCAAGCAGAGAGCCTGATGAAGGGCTGGATCCCAGGACCCTGAGATCATGACCTGAGCCCAAGGCAGAGGCTTAACGCGCAGAGCCACCCAGGCGCCCCCAGATGAAATACATTTCTGACTTAGAAACTTCAGATAGAATTTTTTTGTCCATGATGACAACCGAAGAAAATGAGTCATCCCTAAACCTAACCTTAACCCCTAACAACGCTGAAACCTAAGCTGACCTTAAAGCCCAAACTAGAACCCTGAATCCCAACCCTGAAATGGAACCCAAAGCCTGTACCTGAGCCCTGGATCCAAGCCCTGAACCACGAACCCAAACCCTAAACCAGACCTCCAAGTCATGAACCCTTAACCAAAATCTCAGCATGAAGCCAAACCCCAAATTTGAACTTGAACTTTATCCCATAAGCCCTGAGTCTTAAAGCCTAAATCATAAACTTAAAGCCCTAAACTATAACTCTGTTCCCTTGTCCTTCACTCTAAATCCTCACCCTAAAACTAAACCCAAATCCTGATCTAGAATTCTGACTAAAACCTGAACCTGAACCCAAATTCAAACGCTTCACCACACTTTGCTTATGCACTTGCCATTGATGGATATTTTCAGTTTCTACCTTTTGATTCTTGTGAACATTGTTTGGGTTGGGGGCTAGGGTTAGGGTCTTGGATTAGATTAGGGTCCAGGCTTGAGACCAAGTTGAGGTCAGAGTGTGGGTCTGCATCGGGGCCATGTTCAGTGCCACTGTTTGGGTCAAGGACTGTTGTAATTCCACATTGTTTCCAATTCATTGTTCCTTAGCTGTTTGGGGGGAAGTTGGGGGGTATTGGGCTCCATGCAGCTTGAATTTCTGGAATGAAATGGCGTCAGCTGGACCCTGGGAGGGAGCAGGACCTTCCACTGAAGGGTGAGCTCCCACAGTCCTGCACTGCCTTCCACCGCCTGCAGAGGGCGCCAGACCGCAGCTCCCGCCCTGAGCCCAGGCTGCACAGCCACAGCTGGGACCGGAGCCCCGCCTCTTCAGGAACCACTTTGGAGACTTCTGGAGAATGTGGGGCGCCTCCCTCCCTGACAGGACAAGCTGAGGAGGGTGTGGCTCTGCAGCCACACTGACCTGACCCGTTGTGGAGGACGCGCCCACACTGGCAGTAGTCCAACCTCCTAAGGACCAGACGCTGGAGGAGGTGAGGAGAAGCCACCTGAGTGGACTGTCAAGGGGTTCGTGGTCTCAGGACCCCACAGGGGAAGGGCGCCCTGTGTAGACACTGGGGCTTCCGTCATTTTGTGTGAGGAGACGTGGCCTCCTGCTGTGCTGTGCGCGGAGCTGTGGGGTCCCCCCTTTCTGGGCTCAGGTGCTCTTCGGACCTTGTCTGAGTTTGTGTGCTCGCGGATTCGGTTCCTGGGGCTCCTCAGATGGTCTGCAGTCAGGGAGCGGCCGCCTGCTTTGGTGCTTGTGCTCCCCCCACCTCAGCCCTGCGGGGTCCTTCCCGTGTCCACACCCACTCCAGGCTTGTGCCGAGTCCCGAAATTCAGGAGCCAGAGTGAGGACTCTGTAGACAGTTTTGGGGAGAGTAGGTATTTTCCCAGTGTGGGTTCTTCCCTGAGCACAGTGCCTCCCCATCTCCGTGTGTCCCCCTCCCTGTCTGTCGTCATTGTTGCAGGGCTGTCAGAGGACAGGTCTGTCACATTCTTAATTCAGGGGCCTCCCGGGTATCTTGCTGTCTTGGATGCAGGTGTAAATGAGATCGTTCTCCATAGTCTCTTTCTGATGGTTCCTTCCGAGCACGTAGGAGTGCCACTAATTTGTGCATATTGATTTTGTTCCTTGGAAGTACTTGAATTTATTAGTTTGACTTGCCTTAAACTCCATCTGCCAGTTATTTGACCAGCAGCATGGGTTTATTTGGGAAGAGCAGAGAATGGCAGTCTGGGCTGAGCAAGCTACGGTCCCTTCACAGGCAAGTGCGAGAAACAGGAGAGGAACATTATTTCATGGAGGAGGAAGAAGTTGGGAAGGGTGCTTGAAGGAAAGTCCCCTGGAGAAAGGCAGGGTGATGGAGAATTCTCACAAGCTGAGCTGCAAAGCTCCTACAAAAAGTCAGGAAATGAACCTCTGGCTTCCCCTGTGGGGCCTGGAATTGGTGAGTCTCTCCTGTGGGGGATTGCAATGATGTGGGGTCTGTAATGGGCCTGAGCACCAGGCGCCCCCTTCCAGCCTCCCCTTCTGGCATCCCCAGTCCACTTTACTGGGGCCTCCCTTCCTGCTTTTGCACAGTTCTAACCAGCTTGTGGTGGAACGTTGGGGAAAACTGAAATTCCAAATCCACTGCTTCTAATGCACCTTAGATACAGGCGCCCATGATTTAATCCTCCCACGAGTCTCTTGCTAACATGTGTCCTCTCCATGTTGGGTGACCTGGATATGGGAGGGCTTGGCCTCCATCCCAAAGTCTGATGTTCTCCCTGCTTCCGTGTCGTCGTGCTAACATGGATGTTTGGAAGAGTCATTTCCTCTGCGGTGATTTCAAATTGCAGTCAGCTTGTTATAGCAGCACAAATACGTGCTGTCTCTACACTCAGATTCCCCAGCCGTCATTTCTTTACCACGTTTGCCACTTCACACAGGATTCTTCAGTGTGTTTGATCCCACACCAGGACAATGTCCTGCAGAACCAACACATAACCTGAAATGAGGAGATCATTACAGAACCCATCCAAGGGTTAGTGTTAGGGACCAGGGACATGGCAGGACTGACCTGAAGACCCCATGGAGAGCTGTCTGGGTGGCTGAGTTGACAGTGTAGGTGAGGGTGAGTGTCTGGCTCTGGCTTTGTGTCCAGGAGTCAGCTCTGTGTGGGTGTGTCCTCAGCTGGGCATGCAGATTTCTGCTCCTCTGAATCCTTTCCGGAGATCCAAAAGGCACAGTTTCCTTCTGGGTGGCAGGCTGAGTCCTCTGGGATTGCCCAGGTTTCCCCAAATTGTAGGGCACCTACTGCAAGGCCTTTGGGGTCAGAATCCTGAGAACCAAACCAAAGGTTATGGTTAGGGCCCACCACATGGTGGGCCTGATCTGCCAGCACTCTGTCCATCTTTATGGGGGAGGGGGCAGTCGAGGGATTTGTTCAGGGTGAGTGTCCAGCTCCAGGTTTGCATCCAGGGGCCTGGTGAATATGGGGGTGTCCAGAGGTAGGAATGCAGATTTCAGTTCCTCTGAATGCTTTCTGGAGTTCCAAATGGCATGGTTCCTTTCAGGGTGGCAGGGTGAGTCCTATGGTGTTCCTCACTGTCCCCAATCTCTGAGGCTTTGGAGCCAGGCTGTCGGGGACAGACCTCTCAGGACAGAATCTAGGCTTAAGAGTTTGTGCCTATGGGCATGGCTGCACTGATCTGAAAGCACTGTGGCGAGGATCACAGGGGTCTGAGTTGAGAGCATGTTTCAGGATCAGTACCAAGGTCTGGTTTTGTGTCCAGGGGACCGCTGAATGTGGGGGTGGTCTCAGATGTCCAAGACGATTTCCCCTACTCTGAATCCTTTCCAGAATTCCAAATAGCCAGTGGCAAGCTGAAATCTCTGGGATTTCTCAGGTCTTGCCCTTGCCCTTGTAAGGGCAATATACGTTTTACAGTAAAAGATTTCACCAGATGAGCAGAACAGCAGAAAAGACACAGCTCAGGAGTAAATCAGTGAACAGGAATATCATGCCAAAATCTTCTTTGAGAACACACTACAGAGCAAGGGAAGATAGGAGAGAAAGCTGAGATATAAAGGACAAACCCTCCAACTTTCCAACATCATTCCCTACTTGTTTATTTCCATTGCTGTCAGCTCCTGTGCAGTCAAAAATAAGTCACCTGAGCCAGCCTTTCTTCTTCCTGAGTTTGGGGCACTGCAAATCCCACCAGAGGGGCCAAGGGCACCCCTGTACCTGCTGAGCTGAGCCCATTTGTACTACCCCAACAGGGAGAAGGTACCAGCCTGGCCCTCTGGTGCTCCATGGTCTGTGGCAGTCCTTCCTTCTGGACTCTGCTTTGCTGCTCTTCCTTCCCAAACCTGGTCTCAAACTAGGGATTGCTCATGGAGTAGTAACTCAGGGAGATGAGGCTCAGGAGGGCCTCCCTGCCTGGAATCCCCATGTGAGGAGTGCACAGCCAACAGATTTTGCCCAGGGACTTGCAAAATGCAGAGAGGCAGATTTCTTTTCTCTCTTTCTCTCTCTCTCTCTTTCTAGCCTCATACCAACCGGGAGTTCTAGAACTTTCTTCAGTGACTTCTAGGTGTAGCTTGGCCACTATTTCCACAGAAAGGCCACTTGAGCATGATCAAACACACGTATAAGCAATTACATTTAAAAAAATAAACAATAAGCCAATGCACACAGACCTTTGACAGCAGCACAGGACGCTCAAGGGACCAGAGTCCCTACCTTGGGCAATAGTGGTAGAGGCCGGGTTCTGCCACGCAGGTCCCTAGACCTTTGGCAGTTTCCACGATTGCAAATCCAGACATGCAGAATCCTGAGGGACAACCTACTAACTGCAAAAGAGCAAAAATTCATCAGGATTCAGAGAGTGGAAATCCATTTGTACTGGAAAAGAAAGAAGTAGGCTTGCTGTGAATCCAGCAGGGAGGACAGGCATAGATAAAGGCTGGTGTATGGGTCACGGAAACTATTGTTTCTCAAGGGTCATGCTGTCTCTGTAAAATGCTATGAGACTGTCTCTTGGGGAACTCCTGCTTTCCTACCACTGACGCCCCCAGATTCTGCTTTGCTAGTCCCATGGATTCCTGGGGATACCTAGTTGATAAGCTACGCTGTCCTCATGACAACACTTGCTAATGGACTGAATGTGTGTGTCTTGTCCCAATTCAGCTTTTGAAGCCCTGACCCTCAAGGAGTGCCATCAGGAGGTATGGGCTTTGAGAGGTGATGAGGTCATGAGATTGGAACACTTGTGCATGAGATAAAAGCACTTCTGAGAAAAGACCTGAGAGATTGTTCTGCCAGCTGTCATCCATGCAAGGCTACAACAGAAATATGGGCATCTATAGATAATGAAGCAGTCTCTTGCTAGATATCAGATCTCCCAGGATCTTGCTTTTGGACTTCTCAGTCTCTAGAACTGCAAGGAATAGTACATGTTTTGCTGTTTCAGCCACCCAGTCTGTCATCATTTGTTGCAGCAACTTTAACTGAATAAGGCAGAGCCCAAGTCCTGGTTAATCCCTGCTTCTACTCATTTCCCCTCAGAAAGAGCTTCTAATCCAGAACTGACCTCTGCTTTCCATACACGTGCTTCAGACTCCTTCTGTGAGAGCCCAGACTTTGTAAAAGATTCCTCCCTCATGGCAAACAGCATTCTGTGACTCCTGAAGAATGTCCTCCCTGACTGTACTGAGTCAATCAATCTGAATTTGATTCTGGAGTCCCAGGATCAAGGACTGCATCAGGCTCCCAGCTTCATGGGGAGTCCGCTTCTCCCTCTGACCTTCTCCCCTCTCATGCTCTCTCTCTCTCACCCTCTCTCTCACTCTCTCTCAAATAAATAAATAAAAATCTTTTAAAAATCTGATTTTAACAGACCATAAGCTTGTTCTTGCTGATCTTTGGAAGATTAGGCATTAGACCTTTGTAGAAAGTTCTGAATGGCTGCTTCAGGAAGGGGTGAACTGTGTCCCCAAGGTCTCTTTTTGCTGCCTTCTAATCACAGATGCTGAGACAAATCCTCCCAGGTGCTGGTTTTTCAAAGCACTTAATGCTTTGGCTTTGAAGTTCCTCACTTGACAGTTCTGCTTTAATCAGTTTGTGACAAAACAGCCAATTGGTGGTGGATGCAAAGTGCACTGATAAAGTTAATATCAGTGAACAATTTTTTGAGTGTCAAGCATGTGCATGTGTGTGCACACACATATCCATGTGCTAAGCATTATGTCTGACAAGAACTAAAACATCAAAATGTCAGGATACCCCATTAGCTGATATTTTTATTATTCCTACATCCTAAACTATGAAAAACAGGGTCCGAGAATCAGAAGTGGCAAAAAGAATCAAGATTTGAGGCAGTTCGATTTCACAGCCAGCCTTGATCAATAGGCATGTACACCTGTGTCTAGTTTCAGGTCTGTGTAACCTTGCCATAATCTTGGATAAGCCATTCATCTCTCAAGTTCAGGATCTTGGTCCAAAGAGGGAAGGGGCACAGGTTGAGTACCTCCAGTGGGACTTCCTGGCAGGCTTGTTCATCCAAGCATTCCTGTTTCAGTTTGAGTAATTGAATCCAGTCTTTGTTTTACCAAAGGCCAAGCTTGTCCAGTGTGTCCATGCCACCAGCCAACAGCATTTGTCCATGCCATGTAACAACTGAGCAACATTCATAGGAATGGGGGGAGGAAAAGATGTCCACAGGTGTTGACAAATGTTCTGCATGGAGGAACAGGAGCTGGGGCCATCACCTGCTGTTTCTAGTGGCCTTCTCTGTCGAGTTAAAACAAATGGCAATTATTTGCAATGGCAGGGATGAAAGAAGAGGGTATTATGCCAAGCGAAATAAGTCAGTCAGAGAAAGACAATTATCATATGATCTCATTCATATGTGGGGTTTAAGAAACAAAACAGAATCCTAGGGCAGTAAAGGAAAAAAATAAAACAAGATGAAGTCAAAGAGGGAGACAAACCAGAAGAGACTTAAAAAAAAAAAAAGATTTTTATTTACTTATTTGACAAACAGAGATCACAAGTAGGCAGAGAGGCAGGAAGAGAGAGAGAGGAGGATGCAGACTCCCCAGGGAGCAGAGAGCCTGATGTGGGGCTTGATCCCAGGACCCTGAGATCATAACCTGAGTTGAAGGCAGAGGCTTTAACCCACTGAGCCAGCCAGCCAGGTACCCCTCAGAAGAGACTGTTAATCACAGTAAACAAACTGAGGGTTCATGGAGGGGAGGGGGATGGGTGGAAGGCAGTGCAGGAATGTGGGAGCTCACCCTTCAGTGGAAGGTCCTGCTCCCTCCTGGGGTCCAGCTGACGCCATTTCATTCCAGAAATTCAAGCTGCATGGAGCCCAATACCCCCCAACTTCCCCCCAAACATTAAGGAACAATGAATTGGAAACAATGTGGAATTACAACAGTCCTTGACCCAAACAGTGGCACTGAACATGGCCCCGATGCAGAACCTCACTCTGACCTCAACTTGGTCTCAAGCCTGGACCCTAATCTAATCCAAGACCCTAATCCTAGCACCCAACCCAAACAATGTTCACAAGAATCAAAAGGTAGAAACTGCAAATATCCATCAATGGCAAGTGCATAAGCAAAGTGTGGTGAAGGGTATGAATTTGGGTTCAGGTTCAGGTTTTAGTCAGAATTCTAGATCAGGCTTTGGGTTTAGTGTTAGGGTGAGGATTTAGAGTGAAGGACAAGGGAACAGAGTTATAGTTTAGGGCTTTAAGTTTATGATTTAGGCTTTAAGACTCAGGGCTTATGGGATAAAATTCAAGGTCAAATTTGGGGTTTGGCTTCATGCTGAGATTTGGGTTCAGGGTTCATGACTTGGAGGTCTGGTTTAGGGTTTGGGTTCGTGGTTCAGGGCTTGGATCCAGGGCTCAGGTACAGGCTTTGGGTTCCATTTCAGGGTTGGGATTCAGGGTTCTAGTTTGGGCTTTAAGGTCAGCTTAGGTTTCAGCGTTGTTAGGGGTTAAGGTTAGGTTTAGGGATGACACATTTTCTTCGGTTGTCATCATGGACAAAAAAATTCTATCTGAAGTTTCTAAGTCAGAAATGTATTTCATCTGGGGGCGCCTGGGTGGCTCTGCGCGTTAAGCCTCTGCCTTGGGCTCAGGTCATGATCTCAGGGTCCTGGGATCCAGCCCTTCATCAGGCTCTCTGCTTGGCGGGGAGCCTGCTTCCCCATCTTTCTCTCTGCCTGCCTCTCTGCCTACTTGTGATCTCTGTCTGTCAAATAAATAGAATTAGTAAAAGCTATTATATGATCTTTTACAAACCATTTCCTATCTTTGCATTCTCATGTGCCTAGACAGACACGGATTATTTAAAACCCTGAAGAGAGTGCTCTTGCATTTAAATTGCCTGTAACCTTCCTGTAATAGATTTATGATTGATGATAGATTTAGTTAAAATAGAACTATTTAAAATATTTACTCTCAGTAAACGATTTCAACCTATGCTCATTTAAGTAACTTGGTGCATAATCCCTTTTCTATTAAACCATAGTGCAAGGACCAATGCCGCCTTTCCTAGAGAACCCAAAGCTATTTTTCTAGAATGGCCCTATGCCTATATATCTGGCGTCCTGTTTTCACTCCCTACCCTGGAGGTCATGTAATAACCAATGATCAAAAAAACAAACAAAAAACCCAAACATCCAGGTCGAAGTGCCATCCTTGCCTGGAGACAAGGAGACTGCTCAGACAGATGCCTGCAGGCATCTCAGCCCAGGCCTGTGCTGGGGAAGCTGGTTCCTGGCTTTGGGCGCAATCTGGAAGCCAGCAAACTGACCCAAGAGTGCAGCCCGCGTTTAGCACTGTTGATCTTTTTGCAGCCAGGCCATGCGCGGACACCCGCTCAGGGGGCCAGGCTAGGAAGCTGCCCAGAGCCGGCGCGGGCAATGTTCGCATCCCGCCTGGGTTTCGCCCCTCACCCTAGCCCGGTCTTGGGCCTCAGGAGGGAGGGGGGCGGGGGCGGGGGCGGCGCAGAGAAGGGGCTTTGCTAATTTTCAAAGCCGGAAGTGAGCTCCCAGAGGACTCAAGATGGAGCGAGGCGGGGGCGGGGCAGGAGCGGCCAGGAGAAGGGGCTTTGTTAATTCCTGAAGTGGTAAGTGAGCTCCTGGAGGACGCAGTGGAGAGTCTGGGAGGAGGTGGAGGGGCTGGCGGAGGAGGGGCGCGCAGCATCAGGGTGCTGTGCTGCGGCCCAGTCGGGACTGCAGACCCACCGGACTCGCCGCCCCCGCGCTCCCTCGCTCCAGCCTAGCCCTCGAGGCCACGCTGTCCGGTTTCCGCCGCCTGCTGCCCCTCCCCCCCCAAGGCCTCTCCGGAGGACCCTCTGCTCACAGTTAAAGTGACACCGCGCCACGCCCTCACCTTGAGCAGGAAACCCGGGCCACGAGTGGGGCGAGGGGTGTGTGTGTCGGGGCCCAGCCTCCCACGAACCCCACGGCACCGGGAACACCCCAGACGCCGCGCTGAACCCCATCAACCAGGAGTCGGGCCAGGGACAGCGCTGCATGAGGTAACCCCCGCACCCCCGCCAGCGGGCTGGCTAGCCCCCATCGTTTGTCATGCGCATATCAGAGCCTCCTGCCATTCCCAGGGCTCCCAGACCCCAGAGAGTGAGGCCTTGGGTGCTTTCTAGTGACAGATTCAAGGCAATTCTTCGACTTTGGGACTTCAGAGTTTACATAGTTTTCATTTGTGATTATTATTTTTGTGTGGGGGCCATAGCTTTTCTTTTGACCTATGGTTGTTTTCACTCCCGGTTCTGAAGAAGCCCCTAAATCCTAACCCTGTTGAGGACTTCCGAAAGCTCTCAGAGCAGCAGTGCTGGGGGACAGTGTGGACACATGGTTTGGTTTCTCCTCTGGCCTGCTTCTGTGGCAGCCCCGCTCTGTCCTCCTCAGACTTCAGAGCAATATCTGAACAAGTGGAGAAGGGACCAGGGGGTCAGGAAGGTGGCCACCGAAGAGTGACTTCTCTGGAGGGTGGGTGAGCTAGCAAGTGAGCATGTTAGTCCAGCTCTGCCTGCAGTGGGGATGGAGCTGAACAGGGGCCAGGGAAGGGGAAGTGGAGCAGAGAGCAGGGACAGAGGGATCAAAGAGGAGATTCAGATGAAGGGAAGTAATGGGGAGGAAAGAGAAGAAACTCTAGAAGACAAGCATGTAGAAAGGAAAAGGGATGAAGTGGGCATTGGGAAAGGGCACCACCAGGGAAGGAGAGAGGGGAAGGGAGAATGGAGGAGTCAGCATGCCAGGGCTCCCCCTGCATCTGAAGAAGAGGTGGCTGGTCCAGTTTGTCTAACAGGGTGCTCACACTTTGGTCCCAGTTTCTGTTCCCAGTGCTACTGGGCTTTGCAAGGAAGGCAGGCTGTCCCCTGGGACCAACTGGAGCCAACTGGAGCCCACAGGAGGGTGGGAGAAGTAAGATGCCACCAGGTCCTGTCCTGAGCTGCTCCCAGCCACCAGCCACACCACATGGTGCAAGAGGGACCCCAGAACAAAGGAAGGACACAGGCCTGCATGTCTGCTGGTGGCCCTGGGTTCTTAGCTCATCGCAGTGAACCACACCGCCTCCTCAACCCAGGCTTTCAAAGCCTCCTTCTTCGTTCCTGGCTTTCATGTCTGTACGAACATGAGCCAGATCTAACTCATCTCCGACAGACAATTCTGATGCACCCCGTGTCAGATTTATATGAGAGGCTGTGATAGAGTAAGATAGCAATGCTCCAACAAACAGACTGTTTCCTCCCACTTGACCTCAACAGTCTTATATATTTTCTTAGCGAAAACCTCTTGTCTCCTTCCATTAATCTCATAACGTGGTCTAATAGTATACATTTGCCTTCGTTAGATGCGAAGCGATACAGAGGTCCTTTTTTTTTTTTTAAATTTTACAAGGTAAAGTCAGTGAACACATCCAACTTGACGAATACCTCTCTAAAATGTCAGTCCAGGCAAAGCTATTTCTGCCTAGTTTGGAGCCAAAGTGGTGATGTTTTTAAAATGCTTTCAGTCCCTCAGTGAGGCTCTTAGAAGCTAGCCAGGGCTTACTACCTGCCAGGCACTGTGTCAGGTGTTGGAGCTAAAGGGAAGGAGAGCTTGGAGGCTGGCTGGGGAGGGACATCCATGACACAACCACAGCTAGAAACAGAGGCCAGTGCTAGAAAAGAGAGAGCAGGCTGCATGGAGAGTGTGTACCATGGGGCTTGTGAGCTCACTAATAAGTGGGAGTAACTGGAGTGGGGAGATGGGGGAGAGGAAGAGGGTCTTCCCATCAATGGGAATCACCTGTGCTTGGAGGTAGGCGCCATGAGGGGTCTCCACAGGACGAGGGAGGCAGTGTGGTTGACTGGCAGAGAGATGGGGCAGAAAAGGCATCAGTCAGTTGGAGGGGGATGAAGAGACTGATGGGAGGATTATGGGTGCCTTTGGAGGACTGAGAATTTATTAGAAGATCAGTGCAGATTTCTATGGAGACAAATGCCAGGAACTGATAGGTCTTTGAAAGGTCACTTTGGCTGCCTTTTGGCAAAGGGGTTGGTAAAAGGCACTTGCAGGTGTGAACACACCAGGTGGGAGGTGAGTGCAGGAAATCAGGTGAGGGAGCATGGGAACTTGGTCCGGGGGTATATAAGGGAGAATAGCCTTTAAGGAGTTCCACAAATTGGCACCAGTTGTGGCTTCATTACAGAGCTGGAAGGGGGAGGTGGGTGTGTCCTGGAAGCTACAGAAATTACATGAGAAAGGGACGTTTTTTTAGATCTTTTTTTCAACAAGAGGAACTCTCATCTTATTGATAGAATTCCATAGTGGGAACCGATGGACATGAGGACATCTTTGAAATGTCTGAATATGTTCTTCGACATCTTTGCAAGTGACGAGGAGACCTTGACCTTAGGAGGCCTCGGCCCTCTTTGTAGCCAAAAAGATTTCACCTACAGATTTGGGTTCTCCCTTTTAAAGTCAAGGAGACAGTCCTTCCAAAGGACACCTCCTATCATTTTACCCTCTCATCATACCTCAATGTTGGGATCTCCAAGACCCTCTGTTCCAGGTTGTGAGTATCCACTTGGGCCGGGCTGGTCTTGCCAAGAACACCACCACAGGAAATCTAGAGTCTGTAGTGCTATTAATAACATCATCTAAGACTGTATTTGCTGCCCTCATGGCCTTTTCCCACCATGACTCACTGAAGCTTTTTACACATTGTATCCATTAAGCTATAGTTCCCAAAGCTCATCTTCTCTAGTGCCATTAATTTTTAGGGGACCAGGCAAACCTTAAACTTGTCACCCTTAATTGGATCCCTGTGCCCCCACAATCTCTTTGAATGCCTTTCACCATGATCCTTGAATGAGATCTGAGACCACTGCTGGTACCTAACACTTCTTGGCACCTTGTCTGTTAGGTTCTTGAAAGAGGAGGTGGCTATGGAGGTGAGTGGGGATGGGAGTGGGAGGATTTCTCCCTTCACTTCCCTTTTTGGTTTTTCAAATAATGGGTTTTGAGGGGGAGGGAAAGGTTAACCAGACCATTTATTTTCCATCTCCCATCCATAAAATGTTTACCACTCCCCACTGGAAGAACTTAGATCTTTCGTTTGAATCTCCAGGAAAATCTCCCAAACCCAGACCACCACCATGTGGATTCAGCCATCTTCTGATTCACCTCCAGATTGTCTCCTCCTAACTGCTCAAGCCACAGGTTAAGGGCAAAATGTTCAATGCCCAAGCAATTAAGTGGGGAACACGTTTATCTAAGCAATTGCATGCAGCTCTGTATCTGCATACAGGGGGTCTCTCCCAAGCCTTTCCAACCTCAGCAGAACAAGACAAAGCCCCAGCGATCTGGGGTATATATCATTCATTCATTCCTGGGTTCAACACTCATGGCGGATCCCCACCAAGACACTGGGAGAGCAAGGACTGGAGAAATCCTGGAAGCTGAAGTCTGAGGAGGATTTCAAATTCAAGTCAGACATGAAAGAAACATCTGGACTAGGTCCTCGGGTACATGCAGTATTCTGAACTGAGGCTAGAACCAGAGACCATTCTAATGAAAGGCCTCTACAGGTGGGCTCCCACAGGTGGGCTCCGACTCAGTTTCCTGTATATTCATTCATGAAATAGATCTTCCGGTCAACATGCAGAGGAAAACCATTTAATAAAACTGACAATGAGGAGAGTTAAAGGAAGCCAGAAGGCTTGTGAATGGGGAGAGAGGAAGAGCCAGGGCAGAAAACCAAGAATCCCTCCCTGCCCTCCTTGCTGCCAGGGAGGTCTGAGGGACTAGTTTCCAACTGGGATCCCAAGTCCAGAACAAAAGCAGCGGGACCAAGGCGGAGGACGGAAGGGGGTCCTCAGCACGCACACGTGGGGGTGCCGAACGATGGGGGCTAGCGCACCTGCTAGCGATGTGCACCTCGCAAGGCGCTGTCCCCAGCCCGACCCCATGCGGACCCGGATTGGGCGCAGCGTCCGGGGTGGTCCCAGTGTCCTGGTGTTCAGGGGATGCTGGGCCTCGCCAACCTCCCTCCCCGCCCCCAGGTCGCGTCCCCTGCTTTCTGCTCCAGGTGAGGGCCCGGCGTGGTCACATTACCTGTGCTAAGAGGGTGGTCCGGAGAAGCCTTGGGGCGGGGAGGGGCAGCAGGCAGTACGAGTGGGACAGCGAGGCCTCATGCAGGAGCACACTGGGGCGAGTCCGGTGGGTCCTGCAGTCCCGACTGGGCCCCAGCACAGCACCCTGGCGCTGTGCGCCCCTCCTCCGCCAGCCCCTCCACCTCCTCACAGACTCTCAGCCACAACCTCCGTGATCTCACTTCCCGCCTCGTCAATTAGCAAAGCCCCTGCTTCAGGTCGCCCCTGACCCGGCCCCTTCCCCGACTCCCTCCTGCTCCCTCCTGAGACCTCCCTGAGCTCACTTCCGGGTTTGGAAATTAGCAAAGCCCCTTCTCTGCGCCGCCCCCGCCCCCCTCCCTCCTGCGGCCCCCAACCTGGCTGGGGTGCGGGGTGAAGCTCGGGCAGGCTGTGAGCATTGCCTGCGCCAGCGCTGGGCAGCCTCCTAGCCTGGCTCCCTGAGCGGGTGTCCGCGCGCTGCCTGGCTGCGAAAAGATCATCAGTCCTAAATGCCAGCTGCACTCTTGGGTCAGTTTGCTGGCTTCCAGATTGCGCCCAAAGCCAGCAACCAGCTTCCCCAGCACAGGCCTGGGCTGAGATGCCTGCCAGGCATCTGTCTGAGCAGTCTCCTCTTCTCCAGGCAGGGATGGCACTTCGACCTGGATGTCTGGGTTTTTTGTTTGTATATTTGGTCATTGTTTATTACATGACCTCCAGGGTAGGTGCTCCACAAAGGGAGGGAAAACAGGTCGCCTGATATATAGGCATACGGCCATTCTAGAAAAATAGCTTGGGGTTCTCTAGGAAACGCGGCATTGGTCCTTGCACTATGGTTTAATAGAAAAGGGATTATGCACCAAGTTACTTAAATGAGCATAGGTTGAAATCGTTTACTGAGAGTAAATATTTTAAATAGTTCTATTTTAGCTAAATCTATCATCAATCATAAATCTATTACACGAAGGTTACAGGCAATTTAAATGCAAGAGCACTCTCTTCAGGGTTTTAAATAATCCGTGTCTGTCTTGGCACATGAGAATGCAAAGATAGGAAATGGTTTGGAAAAGATCATATAATAGCTTTTACTAATACAGTATCAGCAATTTTCATAAAGGAGTGCCCTCCAGCTAAAAACTCAGCTTTGAAAAATGCAGAAAAGCAGCAAACGTTTCCATACCGCTTGGTGACCAGAGGCATGCTTTGTGCCCCTCATCATCTCTTTCGTGGTTCTGAGGCCCATGGCGCTCAGTAGTTTACTGTCTTATTCTCTGGAATAGGCCATTGAAGAAATACCAGGACCAGAGAAGAAGGTCCTGCTGGGTGTCTGATGAAAGTACAACCTTTTACATGAAGCTTTCTGGAGTATTTGTTAGTGGTTTGGTCTGCTTCTGATAGGAAGGGAAATTTTTTTTAAAGATTTTATTTTTTTATTTATTTGACAGACAGAGATCACAAGTAGGCCAGAGCAGGAAGAGAGAGAGACAGAGAGAGGTGGAAGCAGGCGCCCCACTGAGCAGAGAGCCAGACATGGGGCTCAATCCCAGGACCCTAGGATCAGGACCTGAGCCAAAGGCAGAGGCTTTAACTCACTGAGCCACTCCATTGCCCCAGGAAGGGAAATTTTTTAAAGAGTATTTTCTCTTTGAATCTATTTTGAGGTTTGGTTTGTGGTTCTTTCTGACTTCTCATGAAGATGGAATTATTTCTGAGGTTGGTTGTCAGGAACCGCATATCAAATCGAGCTATCTTGTTAGCAATAAATAAATAAATAAATAAAAGCTCAACTGTTGGTATAAAGCTATTATGCTTTTCAAAACTATGAACTATAATTGAGGTATCGTGGTCATTCTTTATCATATCACACAGGAGAGAGGTGGCAGAAACGCACTTTCAGGTTAATTTTTTTACAAGGAAGATTGACTTATAAACCTACTTTGTTATTCCCTTTCATTCAATTTCCCTGTACCTCCTTTTCTATGAATTGTAACGGTAACCCATTATTATTTTTATTGTTGGCACGTGCTTTGTGAACCATAAAGTGTACGTTATAAATGGGAGCGCTTTTCTTTTTTGCAGTTTACGAAAAACTAATATTTTTAAATTTATTTTTTATTTATTTTCAGCATAACAGTATTTATTCTTTTTGCACCACACCCAGGGCTCCATGCAAGCAGTGCCCTCTATAATACCTCTCAAGCCCCCGCCCCTTCAAAACCCTCAGATTGTTTTTCAGAGTCCATAGTCTCTCATGGTTCAGCTCCCCTTCCAATTTCCCCCACCTCCCTTCTCGTCTCTAACTCCCCATGTCCATGAAAAACTAATTTAAAAACATTCATCCACCAGAGTACCCAAAGGGCTCCCATATAAACTATCTGTCGTTACATTATGTCCCGATGTGGAGCTCGATCCCAGGATCCTGAGATCATGACCTGAACTGAAGGCAGAGGCTTTAACCCACTGAGCCACCAGCCCCAATGTATTCTCTTCAGTACCAGAATTTGTAACCAATTGACAGATGAAAAAGGAGGCAGTCAAGTGAAAAACAATAGGTCTTAGACCTGCAAGAAATTCGAATTAGATGAATTCAGCTACTCAGGCACTGTTTCACATTTTCAGATCTCTGCAGAAAAGGGGTTAACCTTTTTACAGCATGTAAAAGAGAAGACTATAACACATAATATGTGTAAGCATGTAAATATCAAAATATATCCCATTACTTGCTAAGACACACAGGGCCTATTTTTTCTCTGAAATTCATGAATATGTAGGAGCAATAAGTGAGAAGTGAATGTATACTCTTCACTTCGAAGTCTTTTAGAAATCTAAAATATGACTTTCTATGGTTTGTGTCTCCATATTCCTTTATTGCCAGTTTGAACAAATCCACATGCTTTGATTCAAAGGTAATACATTCCCCTTATTTGGAAAAATGATGTTTATTTTTGTTCTCTCACCCTTCGCAGGTGGTTTCATTTTAGCACACTTCAGAGTTATAATTTCATGCTTCTTAAAAACATTTATTATGATCTACATAGATGAATGAAACTTTTATTTTATTAAATTATTTGCCAAAAAATCTGTTATTTTTAAAAATGTATTTCCTTTGAAGGGTTATTTTAGAGCGTTCAGAGAGGATCTAGGAGTGTGGTATTATGCAGTTTTTAAGTAGGTATGAAATGGTTATTTATATGATTGTTTCTTTAAGGCTTATGTATATTGTCCATTATATGCTATAAAATATATTGAATGTAAATTTAAGGTGTGTTTTACGTAGTTTATTTTTTGGAAAAAATTATTGAAATAACTTATGAAATTCAGTATACTCTCAACATTAATTTATTCTGAAATTTACCAATTGTCTCTTGAACCTATTATATGGCAGATATTACTTCAGACTACACTGGTAAATGAAATACTTGTCTTTGTAGAACTTTTATTTTCATGGGTGAGACAATTAAAAGCTATAAACCTTAATAAAAATTGCATAGTGCATTCAAAAATGATGAGTACAATGGGGAAAAATAAAAATTCAATCAGGGTGAGAAAAATCAAGGTTGCTAGGCAGGGGATGGGGAGCTAAAATTTTTAATAGGAAGATTAGGGTTGTTACAATGAAGCTGACAATTGAACAAAGGTATGGAAAGGTGATGAATATCCCCAGAACTATCAGCAATAAGGTCACTCCAGTGACCTTATTGGCTATCTTGAAGGCCATAAGGCCATAAGGTTGGATCATGCCTGGCATATCTGAGGAATAGCAAGGAGGCCACTGTGAGTGACTGAAGAGTAGCAGGGAAAGAGGTCACAGAGGTTAAATGAGTGGCTAGATCATGTAAAAGCTTAGAAGTCATTGTAAAACTCTGGCTTTTATATTTGGAAACTTACTGTGTGATAGAATTTCTGCTAATAACGGAGAATTCAAATGTCCATAAAATTTCAAGGATTCTTATTCTAGTAAGACAGAATAAAGAAAAAGAGTTCATAATTTCACATGGTGTAACAAATGCTCGGAGATCCCAAGCTATGGGAGCACAGAAGAAGGCACTAAAATCTCACCAATATATTTGGTGACTGTGACTATATATAAATTTGTATTTTCTAGATTTTTTTATAGTCATGGAATCACACAGTATATACTATTCATTGCCTGGCTTTTCTTTTCTCAGCATCATTACTTTGAGAATCTCCAATTGTAAATAGTTCATTTTGATGTTGAATAGTAATCTCTTGAATGAATAGATCATAATTTGTCTTTGCTCTATTGATGGGCATTGATGAACATTTCCACTGTTTTCAATTCTTAAAAATAAAGCTGCTATGAAATTCATATACAAGTCCTTGTATGAACATAGGGTTTGTTTCTCTTGGTTAAATGCCTAGAAGTAAAATGGCTATTTGTGTAACTGCAACATATTTTGCATTTAAAAAAATTTTCAATCTATTTTCCAAAGTGGTTGTATCATGATATATGCCAACAACAGTTTAGATTTTTTGTTGCTTCTCAATCTAGCTCAGACGAAGTACAATTAGCCTTTATAATTTTAGCCATTCTAATAGATATGTAAGCATGTCTCATTATGATTTTAATTTGTATTTCTTTAATGTCGAGGTTCAGTGGGCTGAGGTCCGGAGCTGATGACCAAGAAAGAATTCTTGAGACATATTTGCTGCAAAAGGGTGGTTTATTGAGACATGGGGACAGCACCTGTGGGCAGGAAGAGCTGCAGGTTTAGTAATCTGTGGTTCGGGGAAGGTAAGGGTAAGGGAGGTTTCAAGGGAGTTTTCATATGCTAAAGAGGAGTTGTCTTTTACCAGGCCATTAACATCAAGATAGTTGAGAGATGCCTGTCTTGCAGGATTGTGAGCTCTGCAAGTTAACTCTTTGTTTCTTGTTTATGGAGGTCAGGGGTGCCTGAGGAATGTTACACATATTACAGAGGGGAGCGGGTGGAGAGGGGGTGCAAGGTGCCAGCTTTTGCTTTGTCCTCAGTCAGCCTCCTGCTCCCTCATCAAGTTCCAAACCTGAGAGGGGGCTCCTGGGAGTGAGGGAGTGCGAGAGAGTGGGAGGACGGGAGGGCTGCGGGCCTAGGGGAAGGCGCCCAGCCTGCTCCTGCTCTTTGTTTTGGAGACTCACGTGGTCCTGCCTAATTGGCCGCCATAGAGCCTGAGTTCCCAGGGAGGCAGAGGCGTCCTTTGCAGCTGTGGTTCCCGGGTTCTTCCAGCTGCCAGCCCCACCTTCCCGCAGGAGGCTGGAGGCCCTGGAGGGACCACAACTCCCACAAGACCCCGCACTCCAACAGAGCCTGGCTGATAAAGGGGCGGGGTCTGCGTGGAGGGGCGGGACCATGATGCAGGGGCCTTGGGGCTCAGCATCCCCATGTGGCTTTCTGGAGCTCAGGAGCTTTCTCATCCCTGGATTGGCATCTGGCAGCTGGACTCATTGGAGTCCTGGGGCGTCGCCTCGGACCGGCTCTCTACGGGTAGAGTGTAACAAAGTGTTAGCTTAGGAGGCACAGTGCTAGGGATTGGGTAGCGCTGAAGCTGCTGGTTGTCCTGGGCTTCCTGAGGAGGTTGTCTGAAAAAGTCACAGGTGCTGGTAGGGGAATCCTGGGGGAAAACTGGGGCCCAAACCAGCACTTGAGCCTCTGAGCCAGAAGCCAACAATAACTGGGAAAAAGTCCAACGGCGCTAAGGTGCTTTACTTTTGGCTGAGAAGATAAGCAGGAAGGATAACAAACCAATGGGATGTCTGTAGACTTCTACTGGAACTTTTAGGTCTGTCTTCTGTAATTCCTTACCTGTCACTCAGAGGTTTTTTCTTTTTCTTCCTTGGGTTGCCTTCTTAGAGAAATCCTTAGCTTGATATTCCATCTCTCTGGTTTGGTTTTAAGCAGTGCTCATTCTGCTATTCAACCCATCTCTTTGAAAGGTTTCTTTTTACTTCTGTTGCTATTTGTATTTCCAAGATATCGGTTAATTATTTTTATAACTGCCTGCTCTCATTTCACGATAAGATATTCTGGCTTATCCATATGATTAATTTAATTACATTGATGTTAATGTCTAACACTTTTCCCCCCCTTAGGTGCATATTCTCTCTTGAAAGAAAGGATAAAACATATTAAAGCTGTTCTTTTTTTCCGTGGCTTGATTTTTCTGAAACATTTGTGATTGTTGGTTTATGTCTCACGCATTTTTATGTACCTCGAGAGTCACTGCTTTGTACTCTCTTTGCAGGAGGCAGGGGCATGAAGAGGATGAACTGCAGAGTATATTTTTTTTCTTTTTAATGAAAATGGGTAGAATCAGGGTTTGTAACCTACTGGTCACCTGGGTACCCCACACCATTCCTCCAGAGCCTCGTAATCATTGGGATTTTGCTTGTTTCTTTTACCCAAGCTCCCATACTCTCCAAGCTGGAAGCAAACATCCCATTTTCTACTTCCTGGAAGGCTATACTTTGGTGAAGCTTTGGTTCTAGTCTCTCAGCCAGTTCCCCTTTCATTTTCTTTCTTTTTCATTTTCTTTCTTTCTTTCTCTTTCTTTCTTTCATTTTTATTCTGGGCTCCTCCCTCCAGGTTTGTACTGCCTTTCCTTATGTACAAATGGGGGTAGTAGGAAAGAGTGACTGAGAAGCCCTTCCAGTTTTTAAAAAAGATTTTATTTATTTATTTGACAGAGAGAGCACAAGTAGGCAGAGCTTCAGGCAAAGGGAGAGTTACAAGCAGGCTCTTTGCTGAGCAGAGAGACTGAAGATGGACTCGATCCCAGGATCCTGGGATCATGACCTGAGCTGAAGGCAGCCACTCATAATTGACTGACAACCCACGTGGCAGGCCCTTCCCCGAGAAAACAAACCAAGAAAGAAAAAAAAAAAAAGGACTACAAGAGAACAACCACTACTTCATAGGAAAACTTGTATTGTTCTCTTGTTCCCACTATTCCGGTTCATTTTTGTTTTTTTTTTTTTACACATAGGTAATTTTTTTTAACCTATTTACCATCACAGCGAATTGTACAGTACATCAAATTCCAAATACCTTTCTAACCTAACTTTTTGATACATACACCTATGTTTTTCTTTTGCATTTTTATTTTTTGAATTCCTTTTTTTAAATTTTAGTTTAGTCTATTTTATTCCTTTTTAGTTTTATCCTCTAATATTCATATAGAGTTAAACTTCAAAGTAATCCTCTTTCCCCAATCAATACTACCCCTATAGGTAAACCAATTTTTAATCCCCTTTATCTTAGGAAAGTTGAGTCCTTTAATAAAGATATCGAGATACATCCAGGAAGAATCAAAACAACCTTCCTCACACACACTGAGAATTTATAAGAACTCTCCCATCTTCTTCCACCAGTGTTTCTGTGTTTTTTGTGTTTGTTCTGATAGCATATAAATTTTACACTTGTGGATCTTTTTGACGAGGTTCTATCTTTATTTGCATATATATATATATATATTTTTCTCTTGTCATATACTTGTATCAGTCTTTTTATCTCTTTTTGTTTGTCTACTTCATTAATTTTACCTTTGGGCCCATCTGGGCTGAACCTTATTTTTCATCTTCCCTTTCTTTCCTGTCTCTCTCTCTCTCTCTTTTCTTCTTTTCTTTTTTTACTTTTTTTCTTTTCTTTTATCTCTCGTTTGGGTGGGAATCCTGATTTCTCAAAGTGAATGTGTATATTTGAAGAGAGGACCTCAAGACCTCTGGAAGTCTGCATGCCTCATTCACTGGGCAGGGGACTTCCTGCTTCAGGTATTTGCACAATAGACTCCAGTTAAAGTCCACCTTCAGGACGAGTCGAAGCCATGATTGTTAAGAACACAGAATAGGGTCCTACGTAGCATACACGATGTGACCAATAGGCATTAATGGTCACTCAAGGGTTCTGGTACATTGTTATCCTCCCGTAGATTATATAGGTAAAAAGCATCTGAAAGAAGGATGAATACCCAACTTTTGTAGCAACATGGACAGGACTGGAAGAGATTATGCTGAGTGAAATAATTGAAGCAGAGAGAGTCAATGGTCATAGGGTTTCCCTTATATGTGGAGCATAACAAATAGCATGGAGGACAAGGGGAGATGGAGAGGAGAAGGGAGTTGAGGGAAATTGGAAGGGGAGGAGAAACATGAGACTATGGACTCTGAAAAACAATCAGGATTTAGAAGGGGTGGGGGGGAGGTAGGGGGAATGGGGTGGTGGGTACTGGGGAGGGCACGTATTGCATGGAGCACTGGGTGTGGTGCAAAAACACTGGATACTGTTATGCTGAAAAGAAATAAAAAATTTTAAAAAATATTTTAAAAATCTGAAAGGTTCCCAGGAAGCAGTGGGTTTTGTTTTGTTTTGTTTTTTTATAAAGAAGAGGAGGATGGGTCACTAGACTTTAAGAGGTCATGAATAAAGCAGGAGAGATAGGAACTGAATCATAAACCTTTGTCCTTAGCTTGGCAGGAGTTGAGGTATAAGGTCCTAGGTCTGCATGGAGGTGGGTAGGTCACAGGGAGATAGTGAGGTTAGTACTCCAAAGGGGATCTGGCATGTGGGCTTGGGTATCAAGAAATCACCAATGTAATTAAGTGGGATAACCATGTTTGTAGTGTGTGTGTGTATGTGTGTGTCTGTGTGTTAATTCTTCATAGCTGGGGATACTGAGTTAGATGGTTATTGATGCCCTATCCAATTCCAACATTGCTAGTATTTATGACTTCTCTGGCTCAAATATTAGCAATGGCTATGGAGAGAAGGGTTAGACCCAAAAGCACGGAGCACAGTGTATAGAAAGTTTCTCCCAAGCTTGAAAGAAGGCTTTATCAGTATATTTTTGTCTACTCAGGCTGCTATACCAAACACAGGCTGGAGGGCTAAATGGCAGAAATGTATTTTCTCACAGATCTGGAGGCCAGAAGTTCCAGATCAAGGTGCCAGCAAGGTTGGTCTCCAGTGAGCCTTTTCTTGTTGGTCTATAGATCACTATCTTTTCAACTGTGCCCTCAGATGACCTCTTCTCTGTGGGCCCCCAGAGGGGAGGTAGGGGGAGTGCTTTCATGTGTTTCCCCCTTATGAGGCCACCAGTCCTAGCAGATTAGGACTCCTGTGACCTCACCAAGCCTTTAGTACCTCCTTCTAGGTAGGCCCTATCTCCAGATGCAGTCACACTGGAGATTAGGAATTCTTCATATGACTTTTGTGGGGACACAATTCAGTCCATAACAATTAGTACAGGAGAAAAACCATGAAGAGAATTCTAGAGGAGTCACACGTTGATGTTATAAGGTAAGTGGGTATAAAAGTGCACCTCTGAAGTCCAATAGGTCATTAGAGCTAGAGGCCGACAGGAAAGTCCCGTACGTGCCACAGTTTTGAGTTTGATGCAAGCGCTACTCTGAAGGGAAGATATTTGGGAGGCCTTGGCCAACCACTACTTCCAGCCAGGGGTGATTCTGGAGGGAGTATCTCTCGGAGTGCTTCCTAGAATCAAGACTTTGGGGTTGGAAAAGTGCCACTTCCAAATCTGGAGAAGGATGGTGCTGTAAGTTACCTGAAGAGTACTGTTCTGGGAGATAGGAGATCTGGGGTGTCCTCTTTGTTCTGCTGTTGACCAGATGTGAAAATGCAGATTAACTCCATAACCATCTCAGTTCTACCACCATGTGCTGCTGTCATGTGTCCCAAACCCCAGAGTTAGTTTTATCCATAAGCAGAAGCCAGTCTTTAATTCCCAATCTCTTAATCGGGCTGATCGTCACAATATATAGCGGACACGTGACAGCCACAGGGGAGAAGTAAGGGTTGTCTTCCCCTCAGGGAGAGTGGAAAAGCTCTAGGAGAGGGCATACCAGTAGACCAAAGGCAGCCAGTGCTGGGGAGTGGAGCCACGGGGAAGAGTGTGCTGATGACAGCCTTGTGGAGGGAGGGCAGAAAGAGCCACCACCATGACACTTGAGTTACAGATCGAGCTTGGGGATAGAGAAGGGATCAGGGCACGGTAGAGCAGCAGCTGGCAAAGTGATTCTGTTGAGCTTAAGCTCATAGTGCCTTAGCGAATTAGAATGGGAAATACCTTGCTATTGTCTGTGACTCTGTGATTGTGTGAGTATGAGTGACAGAGTGGGGACAAAGAGAGAGGGAGAGAGAATACATTAAATTTTAAAGAAGGACAATAAGGGATGCCTGGGTAGCTTACTCAGTTAAGCATCTACCTTTGGTTCAGGTCATGATCCCAGGGTCCTGGGATTGGATCCCATACCAGGCTCTACTGGGGGGCCTGCCTTCCCTCTGCCTGCTGCTCCCCTTGCTTGTGATCTCTCTCTTCCTCTGTAACAAATAATAGTAAAAAATAAACGAGGGTGATACGTTATGTTTACTTTTGTTTCTGATGCCAGACATGGGTTCAGAGCATTGAAGAGGGAGATCCAAGGAGCTAGCCTCTCAAGAGGAGTGAATACCTAGTCACTGGTAAGACCCCTGGTCCTGCAGTACAATATGGCTCCTGTGATCTGGGTCCTGATAAGTGCCCCTCGCCATCCTTAACCCGATAGTTTGATTCTTCATTGCGTTCAGTGTGGGGAACTGGGAGAAGCTATGACACTTGGCCCTTTGTGGAGGAATTTTAGTAGCATAAATAGCAATAGCTATCAGTTCTGGAGCACTTCCATGACTCTGCTGCAGGCACTGTGCTGTGATCTGGGTTTAGAGCAGTGAGATAAACATAGAAATAGAAGTGGGCTTTGTTCCCAAGAATCTGAAACCCACTATTCTCCTTGTCCCCTTCCCATTCTGTCTTCTTCAGCCCTTGTGCAATCCCACCAAGCAGGAAGCTTGCTTCTCCCCGTCCCTCTGCTGCTCCCCCTCCTTGTGCTCTCATTCTCTCTCTCTGACAAGTAAATAAATCAAATGTTTTAAAAAATTATAAAAAAGGCAAAACAAATAACCATTTTTGGAGAGTGATTTTCTGAATGGAGTTATGGGCAGTGCTGGGTACTGAAGAAGACGCTCTGCTGACCAGAGGAGTGGGGAAATTACAGAACAAATTCCACAGGTCATTGAATATATCACTTTCATCACCCCACCCATAGCACTCATTAATCTTTAGCCCAGCCAATATGTTGGTTATAAAAATGAGCTTTCTCCAAACTGACAGGAAGTTCTCGTTTTAGCAATGTAAATCATTCTGATCTTTATCACTAATGTGATCTAATCCTGTCTAGTAAAGAAACTTGAGAGTTCTATATATCTGTAAACATTTAAGAAAAACAATGGACTCAACTCTAATTACTTTTTAACTAACTTGACTTGCCAAAGGAAGGAGAAAGTAAATATCAGAAATCTTACCACTAAGCACAAGTTGCAAATTATACCTGCCAAAATGTGGTTCAAAATATAAGTAACCAGTCTCCTTAGAAGCCTTTTACCTTCTTATATCTGTTATGTTGGGTAAATGAGTAGTTACTGGAACACAGCTGGCTCAGTGATCACAATTCAGCTTACCCTCAGAAATATAAATAGATTACATGTTTAGCCCGGTAACTGGACACTGATATAGAATTATTCACTGGCTGATTCCTAGATCAGAAACCACAAAAAAATTTTCTTTTTTATGGAAGTATGGCTGTTACAATAGTCTCACCTGTACCACATACTGATTGACTTAACTACTCTATACGTTACAGGTCTAGATGTAACATTTTAATAAAACAACAATATCTTTGATGGTATCATGGAAATGGAAGTGCCTTGTGCACTTTTCTTAATGTGTATAATTACCTAAACAGCATAGTAAGTAAATCAAGGCCATTGTCAAGCTTCCGTCAAGGAGAGTCCTTAACTAGAGGGATTTCCCATTGCTCTCAGGATGATAACCTCTGAGTTACAGGTTCCATTAGTTGGCCACACACATTTGGAGCCTTGTGGACTTTCTGATAGCTGAGCAGCATATCTCTGTTTCAAGTATTGTGATCCCTGTTCTTACTGCAAGAGTGACAGTTGTCACTTTTCCTGTGACCCCTGTCTTTAGGAAAGTGTCTGACTCAGAAAGTCGATTCAGTACCCCCCAAAGGTACTTTTCAGGAGAACCACCTCAAAGATGATCACCTGAGATACTGTCAAGAAAAAAAAAAACTGAAATTCTAAGCAACATCCATAATAAGTCTTTTTATGTTGATAAGGAAAGATTTTCCCCTAAATACCAGATAGGCTCCATGAAAGTGAGATCTTTACCTATTTTTTTCACCGTGTCACCAGTCCCTAGAAGAGCGCCTAAGACATCAGTCAAGATTAGGTTGCTTTGAATGAATCAAGTGAATGAATGAACTGTAGCCTTTGATAGTTAGGTAGTTTATGGTCCTTAGGCAAGAGATGGGATTTGTGTTGGGATTTCACGAATGGGAGGTGCCGAAGAGAAAATTGAGAAGCTAAATGTGAAAATAAGCAATTTACTGACTGGAGTAGTTCTGAATACATTTCAAACATAATTAAACTATGGCTGTGGATGTATATGCGTTTTCATAATTTTCCCTTGAAAATGTGAGGCATACAGATGTTATCTACAGTGAATACTGGAGAAAAAGGCATTCTGACAGTCCTCAGCCCATCCACTCCAGGATTGTGACTCTTTCTTCCCATGTTCTTTCTGACATCATGGACTTTCAGATTGACATCTCCCATCTTGGGTCCCACTCTCATTAGCTGTAGAAGTCATGAGATGTTTGTGATGTGAGGTTGGCAATATCTCTGACCTTTGGTTACAATATGTCTTTGAAAGCCAGTGTTTATTCTGCTTTTACAGCATTTCTCCATTTGAACTGGCCACCTTTTAAGTGGTCATTAGCGACATGTGGCTACTAGCCATGGGACTTGGACAGCAGAGGTGTGGAAAATCCGCACATTCTTCCACTCAAAGGATATTGTGAGTTATGCTACATCTTTTTTTTAAGTGTCTTTTTTAGATATTTAAATTCAATTAGCCATTAGATAGAACATCATTGGTTTCAGAGAATTTAGTAACTCATCAGTTGTGGATAACCCTTGGTGCTCATCACATCACATGTCCTCCTTAATGCCTATCACCCAGTTACTCCATGTCTCCCACTCCCCTCCCCCCCAGCAACTCTCAGTTTGTTTCCTATAGTTAAAGGTGCCTCATATTTTGTTTCCCTTTCTGATGACTCCCATTCAGATTTCCCTCCCTTCCCTCTGATCCTCTGTACTACATCTTAATCTCAACAGTCAAGCAGTGGTAGTAATTCAGTCATGGAGTCATGCATATTCTAAATCTGATGAGGTGGATTCCTATACTGCCTTTGTCTCTGCTAGCGCGCTTACATTTGTTATATTATTGCTGCTGTGTTCATGTTTCTCGTTCACTGAATGTCTGATATAAGAATTAGTAAAATGTGTGACTGCAGAAAATACAATGGTCATGGATGATGAAGATTTTCTCCTTGACCAGACTGGAGTCAAGTTCCTCTGAGTCCTCTTTCTGTCCAGCCTTGACCTCAGGCTCCGCCCACTTAGCCCAGTTTTAGCAAGAAATCTGCTTAGTCAATTTTTCAGCAATCTCCTATCCTACTCTTGATATCTGATCAAATTCCTTATCTCTCACCCCTGGTATCTTACCACTCTTTTTTTTTTTTAAGATTTATTTATTTTGACAGAGAGAGAGCCTGAGCAGGGGGAATAGCAGAGGGAGAGAGAGAACCAGACTCCCCACTGAGCAGCAAGCCCAATGCCAGGCTTGATCCTGGGATCAGATCATGACCTAAGCCAAAGCCAGAGATTGAACCAACTAAGCCACCCAGGTGCTTCAGTATCTATAACGCTTAATATCTGATCAAATCCCTTATTCCCAGGGCACCTGGTTGGTGCAGCTGGTTGAACGTTTGACTCTTGGTTTCTGCTCTGGTCATGATCTCACGGTCCTGAGATTAAGCCTCACCTCAGGCTCTATGCTCAGTGAAGAGTCTGATTAAAATTCTATTTCCCTCTCCCTCTACCCCTACCCCTGTCCCTCTCTCTAAAATGTATTAATAAATCTTTTAAAAAATTCCTTATCCCCTGATCTCAATAGTTTATGACCCTAGCCTTCCTTCAACAATATTACTGTCCATATGGTTTAGCCAGAATCCCTTCATCCTTACCCTTGATGTTCCATCTTAATTTTACATTCAGTGACCCCCACCATGCTGTTTAGCTGTAAATCTCCATTTGTCTGAGCTGAGCCAGATTTCTCTCCCATACTATAAAATAAAATCCCATCGTAGTAGCGTCCCTTGAATAAAATCTTCCTTACTGTCTTTAATGGGTGTCACAATTTTTTTTTTCTTTAACAGTCAGGAGGGTGCTAATGGAGTACCACGACAAAAGGCATAACTTCCTATATATGGACATTTCCTTGATTTACCTGACAAATACTCTTTCTCTCTTCTAAGGAAAATTTCAAGTTCTCAGTATAACTGCCAACTGGACCAGGGGTGGACAAGTGAGTCAGATGAGACCAAAATGAAAATTCTGTTGAGACAGTGGACCTTGAGGATTCAAGCCAAGGACAAAAAAGTGTTGGTACTGCATTATTCTGATGGTCCATTAACTCTTGCTTTTTTTTTTTTTTAAAGATTTATTTATTTATTTGACAGAGAGAGATCACAAGTAGGCAGAGAGGCAGGCAGAGAGAGAGAGGAGGAAGCAGGCTCCCTGCTGAGCAGAGAGCCCAATATGGGACTCGATCCCAGGACCCTGAGATCATGACCTGAGCCAAAGGCAGCGGCTTAACCCACCGAGCCACCCAGGTGCCCCAACTCTTGCTTTTTTGATTCCTGTGTCTATCACTGCCCCTGCCTTTATGAAGATAATGACAATTCATCTGAGTACACGGTTCACAGAATCCCTTTGCAGTGGCCCATGCGGGCCAAGGTAGTAGAGCATAATAGATCTCTGTAAGTTTTTAAAAAATGTCTTTGTCCCTGTTGCCCATGGCCATTAAAGACAAAAGGTCGGGGGTAGGGGGATACTGGAAAAGGTGAAGTTCTAGTTACTCACTGATTTTTTGATTGGTAGAGAGAAAGCAACACCTACATACAGGGCCAGTGGATGAGTGGAGGAAACATCTTTGGATCTAGGAGGAATGGGGGAAGGAGAAATATTAATATTCTTTGTCTTTGGAACTGCCCCTGAAGACTTCCCCAAACAGGAAAATGACCTAGCATGACTCTCCTAAACTTCGGCAAGCCCCTTAAATTTAACTGACATCTAGATCTGATACTCCCTGCTGGATAACTCTGATCATTATTTGATTGTTATTTATTTTATTTTAAAATTATTTTTAAAGAAAATTTTAATCTAAAAACAATTAATTAACATATAATACAAGTTTCAGACATACAGGTTAGTGATTCATCAGTCTTTTATAACACCCAGTGCTCACTGTATCACATGTCTTCCTTAATGTCCATCACCCAGTTACCCCATCCACCCATCCCCCTCCCCTCCAAGAACCCTCAGTTTGTTTACTGTGATTAAGAGTCTCTTCTGAGTGGTACCTGGCTGGCTCAGTGGGTTAAAGCCTCTGCCTTCAACTCAGGTTATGATCTCAGGGTCCTGGGATCGAGCCCCACATCAGGCTCTCTGCTCCCTGGGGAGTCTGCATCCTCCTCTCTCTCTCTTCCTGCCTCTCTGACTACTTGTGATCTCTGTTTGTCAAATAAGTAAATAAAAATCTTTTTTTTTTTTAAAGTCTCTTCTGGTTTGTCTCCCTCTTTGACTTCATCTTGTTTTATTTTTTTCCTTTACTGCCCTAGGATTCTGTTTTGTTTCTTAAACCCCACATATGAATGAGATCATATGATAATTGTCTTTCTCTGACTGACTTATTTCGCTTGGCATAATACCCTCTACTTTCATCCCTGCCATTGCAAATAATTGCCATTTGTTTTAACTCGACAGAGAAGGCCACTAGAAACAGCAGGTGATGGCCCCAGCTCCTGTTCCTCCATGCAGAACATCTGTCAACACCTGTGGACATCTTTTCCTCCCCCCATTCCTATGAATGTTGCTCAGTTGTTACATGGCATGGACAAATGCTGTTGGCTGGTGGCATGGACACACTGGACAAGCTTGGCCTTCGGTAAAACAAAGACGGGATTCAATTACTCAAACTGAAACAGGAATGCTTGGATGAACAAGCCTGCCAGGAAGTCCCACTGGAGGTACTCAACCTGTGCCCCTTCCCTCTTTGGACCAAGAACCTGAACTTGAGAGATGAATGGCTTATCCAAGGTTATGGCAAGGTTACACAGAGCTGAAACTAGACACAGGTGTACATGCCTATTGATCAAGGCTGGCTGTGAAATCGAACTGCCTCAAATCTTGATTCTTTTTGCCACTTCTGATTCTCGGACCCTGTTTTTCATAGTTTAGGATGTAGGAATAATAAAAATATCAGCTAATGGGGTATCCTGACATTTTGATGTTTTAGTTCTTGTCAGACATTTACCATAATGCTTAGCACATGGATATGTGTGTGCACACACATGCACATGCTTGACACTCAAAAAATTGTTCACTGATATTAACTTTATCAGTGCACTTTGCATCCACCACCAATTGGCTGTTTTGTCACAAACTGATTAAAGCAGAACTGTCAAGTGAGGACCTTCAAAGCCAAAGCATTGAGTGCTTTGAAAAACCAGCACCTCGGAGGATTTGTCTTAGCATCTGTGATTAGAAGGCAGCAAAAAGAGACCTTGGGGACACAGTTCACCCCTTCCTGAAGCAGCCATTCAGAACTTTCTCCGAAGGCCTAATGCCTAATCTTCCAAAGACCAGCAAGAACAAGCTTATGGTCTGTTAAAATCAGATTTTTAAAAGATTTTTATTTATTTATTTGAGAGAGAGAGAGAGAGAGTGAGAGAGAGAGAGCATGAGAGGGGAGAAGGTCAGAGGGAGAAGCGGACTCCCCATGAAGCTGGGAGCCTGATGCAGTCCTTGATCCTGGGACTCCAGAATCAAAATCAGATTGATTTACTCAGTACAGTCAGGGAGGCCATTCCTCAGGAGTCACAGAATGCTGGTTGCCATGAGGGAGGAGTCTTTTACAAAGTCTGGGCTCTCACAGAAGGAGTCTGAGGCACGTGTATGGACAGCAGAGGTCAGTTCTGGATTAGAAGCTCTTTCTGAGGGGAAATGAGTAGAAGCAGGGATTATCCAGGACTTGGGCTCTGCCTTATTCAGTTCAAGTTGCTGCAACAAATGATGACAGACTGGGTGGCTGAAACAGCAAAACATGTACTATTCCTTGCAGTTCTAGAGACTGAGAAGTCCAAAAGCAAGATCCTGGGAGATCTGATATCTAGCAAGAGACTGATTCATTATCTATAGATGCCCATATTTCTGTTGTAGCCTTGCATGGATGACAGCTGGCAGAACAATCTCTCAGGTCTTTTCTCAGAAGTGCTTTTATCTCATGCACAAGTGTTCCAATCTCATGACCTCATCACCTCTCAAAACCCATACCTCCTGATGGCACTCCTTGAGGGTCAGGGCTTCAAAAGCTGAATCGGGACAAGACACACACATTCAGTCCATTAGCAAGTGTTGTCATGAGGACAGCGTAGCTAATCAACTAGGTATCCCCAGGAATCCATGGGACTAGCAAAGCAGAATCTGGGGGCGTCAGTGGTAGGAAAGCAGGAGTTCCCCAAGAGACAGTCTCATAGCATTTTACAGAGACAGCATGACCCTTGAGAAACAATAGTTTCCGTGACCCATACACCAGCCTTTATCTATGCCTGTCCTCCCTGCTGGATTCACAGCAAGCCTACTTCTTTCTTTTCCAGTACAAATGGATTTCCACTCTCTGAATCCTAATGAATTTTTGCTCTTTTGCAGTTAGTAGGTTGTCCCTCAGGATTCTGCATGTCTGGATTTGCAATCGTGGAAACTGCCAAAGGTCTAGTGACCTGCGTGGCAGAACCCGGCCTCTACCACTATTGCCCAAGGTAGGGACTCTGGTCCCTTGAGCGTCCTGTGCGGCTGTCAAAGGTCTGTGTGCATTGGCTTATTGTTTATTTTTTTAAATGTAATTGCTTATACGTGTGTTTGATCATGCTCAAGTGGCCTTTCTGTGGAAATAGTGGCCAAGCTACACCTAGAAGTCACTGAAGAAAGTTCTAAGAACTCCCGGTTGGTATGTGGCTAGAGAGAGAGAGAGAGAGAGAAAGAGAGAAAAGAAATCTGCCTCTCTGCATTTTGCAAGTCCCTGGGCAAAATCTGTTGGCTGTGCACTCGTCACACGGAGATTCCATGCAGGGAGGCCCTCCTGAGCCTCATCTCCCTGAGTTCCTCCTCCAGGAGCAATCCCTAGTTTGAGACCAGGGTTAGGGAAAGAAGAGCAGCAAAGCAGGGTCCAGAAGGAAGGACTGCCACAGACCATGGAGCACCAGACGGCCAGGCTGGTACCTTCTCCCTGTTGGGGTACAAATGGGCTCAGCTCAGCATGTACAGGGGTGCCCTTGGCCCCTCTGGTTGGCTTTGCAGTGCCCCAAACTCGGAAGAAAAAAGGCTCAGGTGACTTATATTTGACTGGGAAGTAGCTGACAGCAATGGAAATAAACAAGTAGGGAATGATGTTGGAAAGTTGGAGGGTCTGTCCTTTATATCTCAGCTTTCTCTCCTATCTTCCCTTGCTATGTAGTGTGTTCTCAAAGAAGAATTTTGCATGATATTGCTGTTCACTGATTTATTCCTGAGCTGTGTCTTTTCTGCTGTTCAGCTCATCTGGTGAAATCTTTTACTGTAAAAAGTATCTTGCCCTTGCAAGGGCAAGGGCAAGACCTGAGAAATCCCAGAGATTTCAGCTTGCCACTGGCTATTTGGAATGCTGGAAAGGATTCAGAGTAGGGGAAATCGTCTTGGACATCTGAGACCACCCCCACATTCAGCGGTCCCCTGGACACAAAACCAGACCTTGATACTGATCCTGAACCATGCTCTCAACACAGACCCCTGGGATCCTCACCACAGTGCTTTCAGATCAGTGCAGCCATGCCCATAGGTACAAACTCTTAAGCCTAGATTCTGTCCTGAGAGGTCTGTCCCCAACGGCCTGGCTCCAAAGCCGCAGAGATTGGGGACAGTGAGGAACACCATAGGACTCACCCTGCCACCCTGAAAGGAACCATGCCATTTGGAACTCCAGAAAGGATTCAGAGGAACTGAAATCTGCATTCCTACCTCTGGACACCCCCATATTCAGCAGGCCCCTGGATGCAAACCTGGAGCTGGACACTCACCCTGAACAAATCCCTCGACTTTCCCCTCCCCCAGAAAGATGGACAGAGTGCTGGCAGATCGGGCCTGCCATGTGGTGGGTCCTAACCATAACCTTTGGTTTGGTTCTCAGGATTCTGACCCCAAAGGCCTTGCAGTAGGTGCCCTACAATTTGGGGACACCTGGGCAATCCCAGAGGACTCAGCCTGTCGCCCAGAAGGCAACTGTGCCTTTTGGATCTCCGGAAAGGATTCAGAGGAGCAGAAATCTGCATGCCCAGCTGAGGACACACCCACACAGAGCTGACTCCTGGACACAAAGCCAGAGCCAGACACTCACCCTCACCTACACTGTCAACTCAGCCACCCAGACAGCTCTCCATGGGGTCTTCAGGTCAGTCCTGCCATGTCCCTGGTCCCTAACACTAACCCTTGGATGGGTTCTGTAATGATCTCCTCATTTCTGGTTATGTGGTGGTTCTGCAGGACATTGTCCTGGTGTGGGATCAAACACACTGAAGCATCCCATGTGAAGTGGCAAACGTGGTAAAGAAATGACGGCTGGGGAATCTGAGTGTAGAGACAGCACGTATTTGTGCTGCTATAACAAGCTGACTGCACTTTGAAATCACCGCAGAGGAAATGACTCTTCCAAACATCCATGTCAGCACGTCGACACGGAAGCAGGGAGAACATCAGACTTTGGGATGGAGGCCAAGCCCTCCCAGATCCAGGTCACCCAACATGGAGAGGACACATGTTAGCAAGAGACTCGTGGGAGGATTAAATCATGGGCCCCTGTATCTCTCAGGTGCAATAGAAGCAGTGGATATGGAATTTCAGTTTTCCCCAACGTTCCACCACAAGCTGGTTAGAACTGTGCAAAAGCAGGAAGGGAGGCCCCAGTAAAGTGGACTGGGGATGCCAGAAGGGGAGGCTGGAAGGGGGCGCCTGGTGCTCAGTGCCCATTACAGACCCCACATTGCAATCCCCCACAGGAGAGACTCACCAATTCCAGGCCCCACAGGGGAAGCCGGAGGTTCATCTCCTGACTTTTTGTAGGAGAGAGAATTCTCCATCACCCTGCCTTTCTCCAGGGGACTTTCCTTCAAGCACCCTTCCCAACTTCTTCCTCCTCCATGAAATAATGTTCTTCTCCTTTGTTTCTCACACTTGCCTGTGATGAGACCATAGCTTGCTCAGCCCAGACTGCCATTCTCTGCTCTTCCCAAATAAACCCATGCTGCTGGTCAAATAACTGGCAGATGGAGTTTGAGGCAAATCGAACTAATAAATTCAAGAACTTCCAAGGAACAAAATCAATATGCACAAATCAGTGGCACTCCTACGTGCTCGGAAGGAACCATCAGAAAGAGACTATGGAAAACGATCTCATTTACACCTGCATCCAAGACAGTAAGATACCCGGGAGGCCCCTGAACCAAGAAGGTGACAGACTTGTCCTCTGACAGCCCTGCAACAATGACGACAGACAAGGAGGGGGACACACAGAGATGGGGAGGCACTGTGCTCAGGGAAGAACCCACACTGGGAAAATACCTACTCTCCCCAAAACCGTCTACAGAGTCCTCACTCTGGCTCCTGAATTTCGGGACTCGGCACAAGCCTGGAGTGGGTGTGGACACGGGAAGGACCCCGCAGGGCTGAGGTGGGGGGAGCACAAGCGGCGAAGCAGGCGGACGCTCCCTGACTGCAGACCATCTGAGGAGCCCCAGGAACCGAATCCGCGAGCACAGAAATACAGACGAGGACCGAGGAGCACCTGAGCCCAGAAAGGGGGGACCCCACAGCCCCGCACACAGCACAGCAGGAGGCCACGTCTCCTCACACAAAACGACGGAAGCCCCAGTGTCTACACAGGGCGCCCTTCCTCTGTGGGGTCCTGAGACCACAAACCCCTTGACAGTCCACTCAGGCGGCTTCTCCTCACCTCCTCCAGCGTCTGGTCCTTAGGAGGTTGGACTGCTGCCAGTGTGGGCGCATCCTACACAATGGGTCCGGTCAGTGTGGCTGCAGAGCCACACCCTCATCAGCTTGTCCTGTCAGGGTGGGAGGCACCCTACATTCTCCAGAAGTCTCCACAGTGGGTCCTGAATAGGCGGGCCTCCGGTCCCAGCTGTGGCTGAGCTGCCTGGGCTCAGGGCGGGAGCTGCGGTCTGGCGCCCTCTGCAGGCGGTGGAAGGCAGTGCAGGACTGTTTGAGCTCACCCTTCAGTGGAAGGTCCTGCTCCCTCCTGGGGTCCAGCTGATGCCATTTCATTCCGGAAATTCAAGCTGCATGGAGCCCAATACCCCCCAACATCCCCCCAAATAGCTAAGGAACAATGAATAGGAAACAATGTGGAATTACAACAGTCCTTGACACAAACAGTGGCACTGAACATGGCCCTGATGCAGACCCACACTGTGACCTCAATTTGGTCTCAAGCCTGGACCCTACCCTAATCCAAGACCCTAACCCTAGCCTCCAACCCAAACAATGTTCACAAGAATCAAAAAGTAGAAACTGCACATATCCATCAATCGCAAGTGCATAAGCAAAGTGTGGTGAAGGGTATGAATTTGGGTTCAGGTTCAGGTTTTAGTCAGAATTGTAGATCAGGCTTTAGATTTAGTGTTAGGGTGACGATTTAGAGTGAAGGACAAGGGAACAGAGTTATAGTTTAGGGCTTTAAGTATATGATTTAGGCTTTAAGACTCAGGGGTATGGGATAAAGTTCAAGGTCAATTTGGGGTTTGGCTTCATGCTCAGATTTGGGTTCAGGGTTCATGACTTGGAGGTCTGGTTTAGGGTTTGGGTTCGTGGTTCAGGGCTTGGATCCAGGGCTCAGGTACAGGCTTTGGGTTCCATTTCAGGTTTGGGATTCAGGGTTCTAGTTTGGGCTTTAAGGTCAGCTTAGGTTTCAGCGTTGTTAGGGGTTAAGGTTAGGTTTAGGGATGACACATTTTCTTCGGTTGTCATCATGGACAAAAAAAATTCTATCTGAAGTTTCTAAGTCAGAAATATATTTCATCTGGGGGCGCCTGGGTGGCTCCGCGTGTTAAGCCTCTGCCTTTGGCTCAGGTCATGATCTCAGGGTCCTGGGATCCAGCCCTTCATCAGGCTCTCTGCTTGGCGGGGAGCCTGCTTCCCCATCTTTCTCTCTGCCTGCCTCTCTGCCTACTTGTGATCTCTGTCTGTCAAATAAATAGAATTAGTAAAAGCTATTATATGATCTTTTACAAACCATTTCCTATCTTTGCATTCTCATGTGCCAAGACAGACACGGATTATTTAAAACCCTGAAGAGAGTGCTCTTGCATTTAAATTGCCTGTAACCTTCGTGTAATAGATTTATGATTGATGATAGATGTAGTTAAAATATAACTACTTAAAATATTTACTCTCAGTAAACGATTTCAACCTATGCTCATTTAAGTAACTTGGTGTGAAAGACCCGCGGATCCCCTTACCCAAGAATCCAACACTGCCACTGGATGTAAACAGCAAGAGGTTTATTGTCATGCAGGTACCGGTGGGTGGTCGGCAGCTCCAGCTAACCGAGCACACCCGGCTGGGGTAGTGCAGGATTTTTATAGACAGGTACAAACAAGTTTCGGGTGGGGCTGAGCTGATTGGTTGACAGTTTGAACAGGCATACTTGGCGTCAGTGAATTGGGTCAGGGGACAGCGCGCGAAAGCAGACAAAGCAATCTTACAGAAGCAGAACTGGCCGATTAGCCCACGCATGCGAATGAAAGCACTATCAGGATATTGAAGGCCTGGTTACTATTAAGCCAAGGCCACATTCCCTCTAATGAGGCACTAACATAAAGACAATTGGGAGTCTCCTGGTGGAATGTTACATTCCTGCTATCAAATGTCCTTGTTAGTGAGATTTAGGTCTTAAAAGAAATTTAACTTTATTTACTTTTCCTTCTACCTCCATCTCCTTCGGTTTTTTATGGAGGGGAGGGTGACGTTAGGGCTTGAGAAACTGAGTTATGTGTCTTTGGAAATTGAGCTATTGATAAGGCTACTTCTTTGTTGTAAATCTCAAGGACATTTGTAAACCAAGAGAGACTCCTGCCTTGCAGGACTGTGATCTCTGCAAGATAACCATTTGCTCTTCTTGTAGGGCAGTCAGGGGTGCCTGTGAAATGTCACACATGTTACCAAGGGGAGTGGGTGAAGGGGGGGGGTGCAAGGCGCCAGCTTTCGCTTTGTCCTCAGCCAGCCTCCCGCTCCTTAGAGTTGAGGGTTTAAGCAATTTTTCATTTCTTAGCAAAGCATTAGAAGCATTATTATACAGAAGCCAGAAACAGCCGGGTTAAACACAGATTTTCGCTATTCGTTATCCTGTTATGCTGCTTGCTGACTCCCTTATCTATCGTCAGCTAGCTACAGTTTCTCAGTTAGCATAAGCTGGTCATAAAAAGAATGTTAAAACTTATAGGCTATAGTATAATTCTGACCTGGGGTCCTTCATTCCCCCCTTTTTCTTTAACATGGATATAATCTTATATCCATCTGTTTTGTTCTTCAATTGAGTCCTTTTGGGACTCTACTTGTTTAAGTAGTTGGTATTGCTGAGTCAAGACCATAGTCTGAACAACAGACAGGCGATCTTTAATGAATTGTACTAACCTGTTTAAGACACAAGGACCAAAAGTTAGAGTTAATAACAGAATGATGAGAGGGCCCCTTATAGATGACAACAAAGTAGTAAGCCAAGGCGATCTGTTGAACCAGTTTTCGAACTATCCCTGCTGGGACTGAAAATCCCTTTTTCTTTGAGCAAGTCTTTCTCTGAGTTTATCCATAGTTTCTCTGACTACTCCAGTTTGATCTGCATAAAAGCAACATTCTTTTTTAAGGCGGTCAGGGGTGCCTGTGCCTGTGGAATGTCACATATATTACCAAGGGGAGTGGGTGGAGAGGGAGTGCAAGGCATCAGCCCCTTCTCCATCCTCAGCCAGCCTCCTGCTTCCTCATCAGGTGCATAATCCCTTTTCTATTAAACCATAGTGCAAGGACCAATGCCGCGTTTCTTAGAGAACCCCAAGCTATTTTTCTAGAATGGCCGTATGCCTATATATCAGGCGACCTGTTTTCACTCCCTTTGTGGAGCACCTACCCTGGAGGTCATGTAATAAACAATGACCAAAGAAACAAACAAAAAACCCAAACATCCAGGTCGAAGTGCCATCCCTGCCTGGAGAAGAGGAGACTGCTCAGACAGATCTGGGGCAGGCATTTCAGCCCAGGCCTGTGCTGGGGAAGCTGGTTCATGGCTTTGGGAGCAATCTGGAAGCCAGCAAACTGACCCAAGAGTGCAGCCCGCATTTAGGACTGATGATCTTTTTACAGCCAGGCCAGGCAAGGACACCCGCTCAGGGAGCCAGGCTAGGAGGCTGCCCAGAGCTGGCGCTGGCAATGCTCACAGCCTGCCTGGGCTTCGCCCCGCACCCTAGCCAGGGCCCGGGCCTCAGGAGGGTGGGGTCGGGGCGGCGCAGAGAAGGGGCTTTGCTAATTTCCAAAGCAGGAAGTGAGCTCACGGAGGACTCAGGAGGGAGGGGGGCGAAGGCGGGGGCGGGGCGGGAGTGGCCTGGAGAAGGGGCTTTGCTAATTCCCGAGGCGGGAAGTGAGCTCTTGGAGGATGCAGAGGAGAGTCTGGGAGGAGGTGGAGGGGCTGGCGGAGGAGGGGCGGGCAGCGCCAGGGTGCTGTGCTGAGGCCCAGTCGGGACTGCAGGACCCACAGGACTCGCAGCCCGTGCGCTAAAGCGCTCCAGCCTAGCACCCGAGGCCGCGCTGTCCCGTTCCAGCCGCCTGCTGCCCCTCCCTGCCCCATGGCTTCTCTGGACGACCCTCTGCTCACAGGTAAAGAGACAGGGCGCCGGGCCCTCACCTGGAGCAGAAAACCCAGGCGACGAGCAGGAGCCTGGCAGGGAGGGGTGTCGTGTCCCAGCCTCCCGCGAACCCCAGGGCACCGGGAACACCCCAGACGCCGCGCTGCACCCCGACCGCCAGTGGTCGGGCCGGGGACAGCGCCGCACAAGGTAACACCCCCACCCCGCCCGCTGCCAGCGGGCAGGCTAGCCCCCATCTTTCAGCATGCCCGTGTCAGTGCCTCCTGCCATTCCCAGAGAATCCAGAACCCAGAGAGTGAGGCCTTGGGTGCTTTCTAGTGACAGATTCAAGGCAATTCTTCGACTTTGGGACTTCAGAGTTTACATAGTTTTCATTTGTGATTATTATTATTGGGTGGGGGCCATAGCTTTTCTTTTGACCTATGGTTGTTTTCACTCCCGGTTCTGAAGAAGCCCCTAAATCCTAACCCTGTTGAGGACTCCGAAAGCTCTCACAGCAGCAGTGCTGGGGGACAGTGTGGACACATGGTTTGGTTTCTCCTCTGGCCTGATTATGTGGCAGCCCCGCTCTGTCCTCCTCACTTCACAGCAATATCTGAACAAGTGGAGAAGGGACCAGGGGGTCAGGAATGTGGCCACGGAAGAGTGACTTCTCTGGAGTGTGGCTGAGCTAGCAAGTGAGCATGTTAGTCCAGCTCTGCCTGCAGTGGGGATGTAGCTGAACAGGGGCCAGGGAAGGGGAGGTGGTGCAGAGCGCGGGGACAAAGGGACCAAGGAGGAGATTCAGATGAAGGGAAGTAATGGGGAGGAAGGAGAAGAAACTCTAGAAGACAGGCATGTAGAAAGGAAAAGGGATGAAGTGGGCATTGGGAAAGGGCACCACCAGGGAAGGTGAGAGGGGAAGGGTAGAGGGAGGAAGAGAGGAAAGGGGAAAGGGGGAAGGGAGGAGTCAGCATGCCAGGGCTCCCCCTGCATCTGAAGAAGAGGTGGCTGGTCCAGCTTGTCAAACAGGGTGCTCACTCTTTGGTCCCAGTTTCTGCTCCCAGTGCTACTGGGCTTTGCAAGGAAGGCAGGCTGTCCTCTGGGACCTACTGGAGCCCACTGGAGCCCACAGAAGGGTGGGAGAGGTAAGATGCCACCGGGACCTGTCCTGAGCTGCTCCCAGCCACCAGCCTCACCACATGGTGCAAGAGGGACCCCAGAACAAAGGAAGGACACAGGCCTGCATGTCTGCAGGTGGCCCTGGGCACTTAGTTCATCGCAGTGAACCACACCGCATCCTCAACCCAGGCTTTCAAAGCCTCCTTCTTAGTTCCTGGCTTTCATGTCTGTAGGAACATGAGCCAGATCTAACTCATCTCCGACAGACAATTCTGACTCACCCCGTGTCAGATTTTTATGAGTGGCTGTGATAGAGTAAGATAGCAATGCTCCAACAAACGGACTGTTTCCTCCCACTTGACCTCAAAAGTCTTATACATTTTCTTAGCGAAAACATCTTGTCTCCTTCCATTAAGCTCATAACGTGGCCTAATAGTATACATGTGCCTTCGTTAGATGCGAAGCGATACAGAGGTCCTTTTTTTTTTTTTTTTTAATTTTACAAGGTAAAGTCAGTGAACACATCCAACTTGACGAATACGTCTCTAAAATGTCAGTCCAGGCAAAGCTTTTTCTGCCTACAGTTTGGAGCCTAAGTGGTGATGTTTTTAAAATGCTTTCAGTCCCTCAGTGAGGCTCTTAGAAGCTAGCCAGGGCTTACTACCTGCCAGGCACTGTGTCAGGTGTTGGAGCTAAAGGGAAGGAGAGCTTGGAGGCTGGCTGGGGAGGGACATCCATGACACAACCACAGCTAGAAACGGAGGCCAGTGCTAGAAACGAGAGAGCAGGCTGCATGGAGAGTGTGTACCATGGGGCTTGTGAGCTCAGGAATAAGTGGGAGTAACTGGAGTGGGGAGATGGGGGAGAGGAAGAGGGTCTTCCCATCAATGGGAATCACCGGTGCTTGGAGGCAGGCGCCATGAGGGGTCTCCACAGGACGAGGGAGGCAGTGTGGTTGAAGGGCAGAGAGATGGGGCAGATCAGGCATCAGTCTGTTGGAGGGGTATGAAGAGACTGATGGGAGGATTATGAGTGCCTTTGGAGGACTGGGAATTTGTTAGAAGATCAGTGCAGATTTCTATGGAGAGAAATGCCAGGAACTGATAGGCCTTTGAAAGGTCACTCTGGCTGCCTTTTGGCAAAGAGGTTGGTAAAAGGCACTTGCAGGTGTGAACACACCAGGGGGGAGGTGAGTGCAGGAAATCAGGTGAGGGAGCATGGGGACTTGGTCCGGGGGTATATAAGGGAGAATAGCCTTTAAGGAGTTCCACAAATTGGCACCAGTTGTGGCTTCATTACAGAACTGGAAGGGGGAGGTGGGTGTGTCCTGGAAGCTACAGAAATTACATGAGAAAGGGACGATTTTTTAGATCTTTTTTTCAACTAGAGGAACTCTCATCTTATTGATAGAATTCCAGAGTGGGAACCGATGGACATGAGGACATCTTTGAAATGTCTGAATATGTTCTTTGACATCTTTGCAAGTGACTAGGAGACCTTGACCTTAGGAGGCCTCAGCCCTCTTTGTAGCCAAAAAGATTTCACCTACAGATTTGGGTTCTCCCTTTTAAGTCAAGGAGACAGTCCTTCCAAAGGACACCTCCTATCATTTTACCTTCTCATCATACCTCATGTGCTGGGATCTCCATGACCCTCTGTTCCAGGTTGTGAGTATCCACTTGGGCCGGTCTGGTCTTACCAAGAACACCACTACAGGAAATCTAGAGCCTGTAGTGCTATTAATAACATCATCTAAGACTGTATTTGCTGCCCTCATTGCCTCTTCCCACCATGACTCACTGAAGCTTTTTACACATTGTATCCATTAAGCTATAGTTCCCAAAGCTCATCTTCTCTAGTGCCATTAATTTTTAGGGGACCAGGCAAAACTTAAACTTGTCCCCCTTAATTGGATCCCTGTGCCCCCACAATCTCTTTGAATGCCTTTCACCATGATCCTTGAATGAGATCTGAGACCACTGCTGGTACCTAACACTTCTTGGCACCTTGTCTGTTAGGTTCTTGGAAGAGGAGGTGGCTATGGAGGTGAATGGGGATGGGAGTGGGAGGATTTCTCCCTTCACTTCCCTTTTTGGTTTTTCAAATAATGGGTTTTGAGGGGGAGTGAAAGGTTAACCAGACCATTTATTTTCCATCTCCCATCCATAAAATGTTTACCACTCCCCACCGGAAGAATTTAGACCTTTCGTTTGAATCTCCAGGAAAGGGGCACCTGGGTGGCTCAGTGGGTTAAAGCCTCTGCCTTCGGCTCGGGTCATGATCCCAGGGTCCTGGGATCGAGCCCCGCGTCGGGCTCTCTGCTCGGCAGGGAGCCTGCTTCCCCCTTCCCCTCTCTTTCTGCCTGCCTCTTTGCCTACTTGTGATCTCTGTCTGTCAAATAAATAAATAAAATCTTTTTAAAAAAAAAAAAATGAATCTCCAGGAAAATCTCCCAAACCAAGACCACCACCATGTGGATTCAGCCATCTTCTGATTCACCTCCAGATTGTCTCCTCCTAACTGCTCAAGCCACAGGTTAAGGGCGAAATGTTCAATGCCCAAGCAATTAAGTGGGGAACACGATTATCTAAGCAATTGCATGTAGCTCTGTATCTGCATACAGGGGGTCTCTCCCAAGCCTTTCCAACCTCAGCAAAACTAGACAAAGCCCCAGCGATCTGGGGTATATATCATTCATTCATTCCTGGGTTCAACACTCATGGCAGATCCCCACCAAGACACTGGGAGAGCAAGGACTGGAGAAATCCTGGAAGCTGAAGTCTGAGGAGGATTTCAAATTCAAGTCAGACATGAAAGAAACATCTGGACTAGGTCCTCGGGTACATGCAGTATTCTGAACTGAGGCTAGAACCAGAGACCATTCTAATGAAAGGCCTCTACAGGTGGGCTCCCACAGGTGGGCTCCGACTCAGTTTCCTGTATATTCATTCATGAAATAGATCTTCTGGTCAACATGCAGAGGAAAACCATTTAATAAAACTGACAATGAGGAGAGTTAAAGGAAGCCAGAAGGCTTGTGAATGGGGAGAGAGGAAGAGCCAGGGCAGAAAACCAAGAATCCCTCCCTGCCCTCCTTGCTGCCAGGGAGGTCTGAGGGACTAGTTTCCAACTGGGATCCCAAGTCCAGAACAAAAGCAGCGGGACCAAGGCGGAGGACGGAAGGGGGTCCTCAGCACGCACACGTGGGGGTGCCGAACGATGGGGGCTAGCGCACCTGCTAGCGATGTGCACCTCGCAAGGCGCTGTCCCCAGCCCGACCCCATGCGGACCCGGATTGGGCGCAGCGTCCGGGGTGGTCCCAGTGTCCTGGTGTTCAGGGGATGCTGGGCCTCGCCAACCTCCCTCCCCGCCCCCAGGTCGCGTCCCCTGCTTTCTGCTCCAGGTGAGGGCCCGGCGTGGTCACATTACCTGTGCTAAGAGGGTGGTCCGGAGAAGCCTTGGGGCGGGGAGGGGCAGCAGGCAGTAGGAGTGGGACAGCGAGGCCTCATGCAGGAGCACACTGGGGCGAGTCCGGTGGGTCCTGCAGTCCCGACTGGGCCCCAGCACAGCACCCTGGCGCTGTGCGCCCCTCCTCCGCCAGCCCCTCCACCTCCTCACAGACTCTCAGCCACAACCTCCGTGATCTCACTTCCCGCCTCGTCAATTAGCAAAGCCCCTGCTTAGGGCCGCCCCCTACCCCCTCCCTCCTGAGTCCTCCACAAGCTCACTTCCCGCTTTGGAAATTAGCAAAGCACCTTCTTTGCGCAGCACCCGCCACCTCCCTCCTGAGGCCCGGGCCCGGACTGGGGTGCAGGGCGAAGCTCGGGCGGGCTGCAAGAGTTGCCAGCGCCTGCGCTGGGCAGCCTCCTAGCCTGGATCCCTGAGTGGGTGTCCGCTCCGGGCCTGGCTGGGAAAAAATCATCAGTCCTATACCCCAGATGCAGCCTTGGGTCAGTTTACTGGCTTCCAGATTGCTCCCAAAGCCATGAACCAGCTTCCCCAGCACAGGCCTGGGCTGAAATGCCTGCCCGGGGATCTGTCTGAGCAGTCTCCTCGTCTCTAGGCAGGGATGGCACTTCGACCTGGATGTTTGGGGTTTTTGTTTGTTTGTTTGGTCATTGGTTATTACATGACCTCCAGGGTAGGTGCTCCACAAAGGGAGTGAAAACAGGACGCCTGATATATAGGAACACGGCCATTCTAGAAAAATAGCTTGGGTTTCTCTCGGAAACAGGGCATTAGTCCTTGCACTATGGTTTAATAGAAAAGGGATTATGCACCAAGTTACTTAAATGAGCATAGGTTGAAATCGTTTACTGAGAGTAAATATTTTAAATAGTTCTATTTTAACTAAATCTATCATCAATCATAAATCTATTACACGAAGGTTACAGGCAATTTAAACGCAAGAGCACTCTCTTCAGGGTTTTAAATAATCCGTGTCTGTCTTGGCACATGACAATGCAAAGATAGGAAATGGTTTGTAAAAGATCATATAATAGCTTTTACTAATACGGTATCAGCAATTTATCATAAAGGAGCGGCCTCCAGCTAAAAACTCAGCTTTGAAAAATGCAGAAAAGCAGCAAACGTTTCCATAACCTCTTGGTGACCAGAGGCATGCTTTGTGCCCCTCATCATCTCTTTCGTGGTTCTGAGGCCCATGGTGCTCAGTAGTTTAGTGTCTTATTATCTGGGATGGGCCATTGAAGAAATACCAGGCCAAGAGATCAAGGTCCTGCTGGGTGTCTGAAGAAAGTGCAACCGTTTAGATGAAGCTCTGGTGAATTTGTTATTGGTTTGGTCTGCTTCTGATAGGAAGGGAAATTTTTTTTAAAGATTTTATTTTTTTATTTATTTGACAGACAGAGATCACAAGTAGGCCAGAGCAGGAAGAGAGAGAGACAGAGAGAGGTGGAAGCAGGCGCCCCACTGAGCAGAGAGCCAGACATGGGGCTCAATCCCAGGACCCTAGGATCATGACCTGAGCCAAAGGCAGAGGCTTTAACTCACTGAGCCACTCCAGTGCCCCAGGAAGGGAAATTTTTTAAAGAGTATTTTCTCTTTGAATCTATTTTGAGGTTTGGTTTGTGGTTCTTTCTGACTTCTCATGAAGATGGAATTATTTCTGAGGTTGGTTGTCAGGAACCGCATATCAAATCAAGCTATCTTGTTAGCAATAAATAAATAAATAAATAAATAAATAAATAAAAGCTCAAGTGTTGGTATAAAGCTATTATGCTTTTCAAAACTCCGAACTATAATTCATGTATCGTGGTCGTTCTTTATCATATCACACAGGAGAGAGGTGGCAGAAACGCACTTTCAGGTTAATTTTTTTACAAGGAAGATTGACTTATAAACCTACTTTGTTATTCCCTTTCATTCAATTTCCCTGTACCTCCTTTTCTATGAATTGTAACGGTAACCCATCATTATTTTTATTGTTGGCACGTGCTTTGTGAACCATAAAGTGTACGCTATAAATGGGAGCGCTTTTCTTTTTTGCAGTTTACGAAAAACTAATATTTTTAAATTTATTTTTTATTTATTTTCAGCATAACAGTATTCATTCTCTTTGCACCACACCCAGTGCTCCATGCAAGCAGTGCCCTCTATAATACCTCTCAAGCCCCCGCCCCTTCAAAACCCTCAGATTGTTTTTCAGAGTCCATAGTCTCTCATGGTTCAGCTCCCCTTCCAATTTCCCCCACCTCCCTTCTCGTCTCTAACTCCCCATGTCCATGAAAAACTAATTTAAAAACATTCATCCACCAGAGTACCCAAAGGGCTCCCATATAAACTATCTGTCATTACATTATGTCCCGATGTGGAGCTCGATCCCAGGATCCTGAGATCATGACCTGAACTGAAGGCAGAGGCTTTAACCCACTGAGCCACCAGCCCCAATGTATTCTCTTCAGTACCAGAATTTGTAACCAATTGACAGATAAAAAAGGAGGCAGTCAAGTGAAAAACAATAGGTCTTAGACCTGCAAGAAATTCGAATTAGATGAATTCAGCTACTCAGGCACTGTTTCACATTTTCAGATCTCTGCAGAAAAGGGGTTAACCTTTTTACAGCATGTAAAAGAGAAGACTATAACACATAATATGTGTAAGCATGTAAATATCAAAATATATCCCGTTAGTTGCTAAGACACACAGGGCCTATTTTTTCTCTCAAATTCATGAATATGTAGGAGCAATAAGTGAGAAGTGAATGTATACTCTTCACTTCGAAGTCTTTTAGAAATCTAAAATATGACTTTCTATGGTTTATGTCTCCATATTCCTTTATTGCCAGTTTGAACAAATCCACATGCTTTGATTCAAAGGTAATACATTCATCTTATTTGGAAAAATGATGTTTATTTTTGTTCTCTCACCCTTTGCAGGTGGTTTCATTTTAGCACACTTCAGAGTTATTATTTCATGCTTATTAAAAACATTTATTATGATCTACATAGATGAATGAAACTTTTGTTTTAATTAATTAATTATTTGCCAAAAAATCTGTTATTTTTAAAAATGTATTTCCTTTGAAGCGTTAATTTAGAGCATTCAGAGAGGATCTAGGAGTGTGGTATTATGCAGTTTTTAAGTAGGTATGAAATGGTTATTCATATGATTGTTTCTTTAAGGCTTATGTATATTGTCCATTATATGCTATAAAATATTTTGAAAGTAAATTTAAGGTATGTTTTATGTAGTTTATTTTTTGGAAATAATTATTGAAATGACTTATGAAATTCAGTATACTCTCAACATTAATTTATTCTGAAATTTACCAGTTGTCTACTGAACCTATTATATGGCAGATATTACTTCAGACTACACTGGTAAATGAAATACTTGTCTTTGTAGAACTTTTATTTTCATGGGTGAGACAATTAAAAGCTATAAACCTTAATAAAAATAGCATAGTGCATTCAAAAATGATGTGTACAATGGGGAAAAAGAAAAATTCGATCAGGGTGAGAAAAATCAAGGTTGCTAGGCAGGGGATGGGGAGTTAAAATTTTTAATAGGAAGATCAGAGTAGTTACAATGAAGCTGACAATTGAACAAAAGTATGGAAAGGTGATGAATTTGCCCAGAACTATCAGCAATAAGATCACTCCAGACAAAGGAATTGGCTATCTTGAAGGCCATAAGGTTGGATCATGTCTGGCATATCTGAGGAATAGCAAGGAGGCCACTGTGAGTGACTGAAGAGTAGCAGGGAAAGAGGTCAGAGAGGTTAAATGAGTGGCTAGATCATGTAAAAGCTTAGAAGTCATTGTAAAACTCTGGCTTTTATATTTGGAAACTTACTGTGTGATAGAATTTTTGCTAATAACGGAGAGTTCAAATGTCCATAAAATTTCAAGGATTCTTATTCTAGTAAGACAGAATAAAGAAAAAGAGTTCATATTTTCACATGGTGTAACAAATGCTCGGAGATCCAAGTGTAGGAAGCTATGGGAGCACAGAAGAAGGCACTAAAATCACACCAATATATTTGATGACTGTGACTATATATAAGTTTGTATTTTCCTGATTTTTTATAGTCATGGTATCACACAGTATATACTATTCATTGCCTGGCTTTTCTTTTCTCAGCATCATTACTTTGAGAATCTCTAATTGTAAATAGTTCATTTTGATGTTGAATAGTAATCTCTTGAATGAATAGATCATAATTTGTCTTTGCTCTATGGATGGACATTGATGAACATTTCCACTGTTTTCAATTCTTAAAAATAAAGCTGCTATGAAATTCATATACAAGTCCTTGTATGAACATAGGGTTTGTTTCTCTTGGTTAAATGCCTAGAAGTAAAATGGCTATTTGTGTAACTGCAACATATTTTGCATTTAAAAAAATTTTCAAACTCTTTTCCAAAGTGGTGGTATCATGATATATGCCAACAACAGTTTAGATTTTTTGTTGCTTCCCAATCTAGCTCAGACGAAGTACAATTAGCCTTTATAATTTTAGCCATTCTAATAGATATGTAAGCATGTCTCATTATGATTTTAATTTGTATTTCTTTAATGTCTAAATGTTGAGAAATTTGTCATGTGCTTATAAGCCATCCTTATCCTTTTGGTGTCATGTCTCTTCCATTATTTCCTTCACATGTAAAATTGGATACTCTGTTTGGTTATTAGTAAGGTTTTTTATTTTTATTCATTTTTTAATAATCAGAGTAGATGTCCATTATCACATATATAATTTTCAAATCCCTTCTCCATCTTTACGGTTTCTCAGTGGAGCTTTGATAGCTGTTTCTTTCAAGAAATATGCTACTTCTTTCCTGGTACACGGAGGTATGACTAGAACATTATCAATGTTGTCCTTTGCAAAGAAAATCATGGCTTAAGATATATGTAGTCTGCAGTTGTTGGGAGTGTTCACCATCCTTGCCTCTTACTCATCTCTCACTGCCCACACATTCAGATATAGGGGAATATTGATTGACAAAATATTAATAGCCAAATAACACTAGTTGGAGAATAAGAAAAATGCAGGCACCTGATTATATAATATTACTTAAATAAAATATGTTTTTATTAGTGCTATTGGAAGTAAATTCCTCAATACTTTAATCACACAGAATGATGGAATCCGAGATTTTTTTCTTGTATTTACTAAGAAAATGATCATACCTCAAGTATAGTAAAATGGAATAGGGAAAATTAAAAATTGTTTTAATTTGATTTGCGTGTGTTGTGCGTATGTGAGAGAGAAAGTGAGAGAGAAAGAGAAAGAGAGAAAAAGAGAAAGGGAAAGACAGAGAGGTGGCTGCAGTGAACTGATGAGTTGCAGGATAGATTTTAAAGTTTTGTCTTTTGCTTTCTACATTTCCTTTTCCTTAGGTTCAAGAGAACAATCAGTAATATCTCAGATGCCTGCTGGTAACATCAGCAGAAAGAGTTAGAGGTTCCCAGAAAATTAAAGATGAGATATAGTTTTCCTGACATAAGAAAAGTCATTTTTTGTCCCCAGCTATTTTCAATGATCTATACCCCACCTGTGTACTTTCCCAAGCACACTTCTTCCAAAACTCCCTGGGAGGTTCTTACAAAGAAATGCAAAAACCTCACTAGTTAAGGATTTTGAGGGAACAAGGCAATGGGAAAACTAACAGTCACCACCAGACCAGGAAATAGCCTAAGCTATTGAGACAATAAATCAGTGGTAAAACTCCTAGTGCTATTTCAAAAGTAATCAAGGCCTTGCATTCCTTGTCCCAGAAAATGAGCCCAAGTCCCCATCTAGTTTATATCTGCTCTTGAAGCCTGCAGAGTCCCTTTCAATTGTCCAACAGTTACCTCTGCTTTATTCTAACGTTGAAGTTTCTGCCCTCGGTCAAATATAAGCTTCATTCAGGTGAACATGCAATACATATTGCACAAATACATATTTGGATGTGCATGCATCCACGGGATAATAAAACTCTCCTTTCTGAGTATTCATCTTAAATACTATATAAAAATCTTGCTTCTGTTCAAACAGTCAAGGCTTTAGAACTTATTCCCTGTGATCTCCTTGTATGTTATAAACAAAGATTCCTTTGTTTGACAACTCCACCTGTTTCTGTGATTCACCAAAGACGGACCTCAATTAGTTCCGTCACTGTAATGGCTTTCACTACTCTGATTCTACCTCTGCAAGTCTCCAAATTTAACTATTTTTTTCTCCCAATTCTGCATGTTCTTGGCTTTAAACTGCAACTCTGCAGAGATGCTTTACTTGTTTTAAAAAAAAAAAATCAAGAGAAGGGAGTAGTAGTCAACATTGTTACTTTGAACTTCCTGCCCTAAGGGGCTCTCCTGTTGTTTCTCTTTGACTTCCTGGACTGAAACGACAGAAATTTGGCAATACATCACTCCCCAATCCAGATTACTGACAGAACAGTTTAGACTCTTAGAAAAATATTAGTTTAAAAGATCACATAATTAAATACTTAAGCATGTAGTGTAATATAGTGGTTTACAAGAAATATATTTTGGTCATCTGAATATTTGGTTTTCAACCATGGCTACTGACTCACAGCTCCTAAAACTCTTGGAATTTCCTGTGATAAGGGTGAGAGAGGTGTGTTTTGTTATGTTCATGAAGTGACCTTCAGACCTCACTCAAGGCAAGGGCTGTTTGCCTGAAGGACCAACCACTTGGTGAAAGCCTTCATAACTTTTTGCCCAACATGCCTCCCCTTCCTCCCAATTCAGGATTATCTGGGGAGGGAAGAGGAGCTGGAGATTAGATCAGCAAATGACAATGATTTAGTCAGTCATGACTATGTCATGAAGCCTCCACAGAAAACCTGAAAGGACTGGGTTCAGAAAGCTTTTAGTTTGTTAAATGTATGAAAAGGCAGGAAGAGTGGCAGTCTTACAGAAGGTAATAGAAGCTCTGTGCCCATTCTCCATACCTTACCCTGTGCACTTCTTTATCTATCTATTGATTTAAATCTTCTATTATATCTTTTAATAAGCTGGCAAACATAAAGTAAGTATTTTTCTGAGTTTTGTGAGTCCCTGTAGCAAATTAAAAGAACGTGAGAAGTAGGCCACTGGGACCTCCAACCTGTAGTTGCTCAGTCACAAGCACAGGTAATAACCTGGGGCCTACAGTGAGATTGGCATCTGAGATGGGGTTGGAGATAGTCTTGGAGGACTGATCCCTTAACTGATGAAATCTTACGCTATGTTCAGGTAGATAGTGTCAGAATTTAGTTGAATTCTTGGAGATCCTGCTGTTGTCTGAAAATTATTTGGCATTGTTGGTATGATGTCCTAAAACCCAAAAAGATATAGCTACCTCAAAATAAGAATAAGGTTGACAGCTTATATATAATTAGTGAGTATATCAGGGATTTAAAATATACCCAATAAATAGTGTAAGGAAATAAGGAAAGATTCTGAAATAAAACAAGAATAAGAACCTAGTGGTACTAATAGATTAAATATATGTAATTTAGTTGAATTAAGAATACAATGGATAGAATATGTAATGGATTCAATAGAGATAAGAAGTCACTTAAGGATATTGTCATCTGGATACCAGCAAAGCATTAAAATTATCAATATAAAAGAGGTGTAAGATGTAAGTGATGTGTGTGGAACAAAAGCTAGAGAAAAAATTAGATTTCCTTACTACTCATAGCCTGTTGACAAGTCCTTGAAGTTCCTCTGGGGACTCAGCTGCTTCCATGTGGACACATCCACTCAGGGCAAAAAGCATTCCTTAGTCCACCCCCCCAGGATACTGAAAATCTACTTTCACATGTAAAAATTACTTTCGAAACTTCTTTATCTCTACTCCACACCCCTGCCCTCAAGATATACATTGGCAATCATCTCCCAAGCATATACCCACTGATACACATCAGAAGAGTCTCTTCCCTGAGTTTTTACTAAATAGTAATAAATGACCTTTCCCTAACAATAGCTAGCCCCCTCAAGGTCCTGGAAACCTTGTTTATAAAATACCTTGGAAGCTTGTGCTATCCCTAACCTCCTCCCAAATTGAAAGTATATAATCAGCCACTCTTCGTGACCCTCTCTCTCTACTCCAAATAAATAAATAAATATTTTCTAAACAAAATAAAATAAATGACTTTTTTTAAATGAAAGAAGAAAAAGGAAAGAAATATTTGAATATTAATGTACATCTATTTCTCAAGCATAAAATAGTCAAGACACTGGATTAAAATTTACATACAAGAAAAGAAAGAAAATATTCATAACTATAGTTGACTCTATGAATCCCAAACTAGGGCATACATACCAAAGACAAAAAAAAAAAATCATAAGTGTTAGAGAGAGAAAAAAAAATTCATTAATAAAGAAACAAGAGGGGCGCCTGGGTGGCTCAGTGGGTTAAGCCGCTGCCTTCGGCTCAGGTCATGATCTCAGGGTGCTGGGATCGAGTCCCGCATCGGGCTCTCTGCTCAGCGGAGAGCCTGCTTCCCTCTCTCTCTCTCTCTGCCTGCCTCTCCATCTACTTGTGATTTCTCTCTGTCAAATAAATAAATAAAATCTTTAAAAAAAAAAAATAAAGAAACAAGAATCAGACTGACAGAAATTTTTTAAATAACATCAGATATAAAAGAGAATGAAGTAATAGCTTTATTATCTTGAAAAAATAATCACAAATGTAAACATTTAGATCCTTATAAAATGTCATTGGAATAGGAAGGCATAATAAAAAAAAATATTTTCAGGAATACAGACCACAGATAATTTGACTTAATTTGTGTAGGCAGCACTTAAATACTAATATTATTTTAACAGTTAAAATATACTCTATGACCTATGGGGTGGGGGAAAAGAGGATGACCAAGTCATCTTGAAATAATTCAGTTTTATGAAAAAAGTAAAAAGATCGAAAAAAAAGACTTGAAGAAAAGAGAGATAAAACATATGCATAATAAAAATAAATAAATAAATAAAGAACTGGAGTGCCTGGGTGACTTAGTCGGTTCAAGTGTCTGCCTTCAGCTCAGGTGATGATCCCAGGGTCCTGGTATTGAGCCCTGCATCAGGCTCCCTGCTCAGTGGAGAGTCTGCTTCTCCCTCCCATTGAGAAAAAAAATTTGACTTATTTATTTGAGAGAGATAATCTTTAAATTTTACTTATTTATTTGAGAGAGAGTGAGAAAAGAAAAACATGCACACAGCAGGGGGAATAACAGAGGGAGAGGGAGAAGCACCCCACTGAGCAGGGAACCCCCTGCGGGGCTCTAACCCAGGACCCGGGTATTATGACCTGAGCTATAGGTAGACACTTAACTGACTGAGCCACTCAGGTACCCCAATGAATACAATCTTTAAAAATAATAATAATAATAATAATAATAAATAATATTTCAGATAGTATGATATTTTTAAATGTAAGACTTGGTATAAAAACAAGTTGACATACTTGTCTAATTATAGCAAAAGACTTTGATAAGTTTAGATGTAGTAGTATATAAAAAATTTAACTTCTTTCATTAATTGATAATTTAATTAGATTAAATTAAGAGACATCAAAATTTAGAGAATCTAATAGTCCTGATCTATTAATAAATGTAGCCATCCTGACCCCAAAACAATAATCTTCAGTAAGTATATAAGCATAAGTTGAACATTTACACAAACAGGCCATTATTTAGTCCACAAGTATATGCCAATAAATTCCTAGAGTTAAATATCAGGCTATATTTTCCAAGAATAAGGCAATAAATTAGAAAACAATGACCAAAATATTAAATTCATATAATTGGAAGTTAACTTCATACCTAAAAAGAAATAATACAGCTAATTCAGAAATTTTTAGAATTACAGTACTTTGGTAATATCAACTCTCAAAATGAGTAACGGACAGGTGGGGCTAGGGAGGAAGAGATCCATAGGGAACTTTGTGAACAGGCTCTCAGAAATCCCCAAAATGTGGTGTGGGAAACCAGAGTAAAGAGATAAATTGGACCACCCAACCCCAGGGAAGAGCACCCTGATGTAGGCATGTGGGATGGAGGACCACCCTGCCCTAGGTGTATGGGGTGGGTCATGTGGGGTGGGTGTCTCTATGATAAACACCTGTAACCAAAAAAGAATAATCAGACCCTAAAAAGGAGGTAAGCCATTGCAGCAGTTATTGATAGAGATGTTAAAAGGATTAAAGTTGCCTGGTTACCTTTTTATAAAAAATAAACCCTGAAGGCACTCATTGTTAACTGTGTGGGGACCCCTCTTAGTTGTGAGAGCTTTTTCTATATATTCACTTGATAAACTTCTGTCACTTACTCACTCTCCATTGCCCATGAGATTCCTTCTTTGACTCCAAGAGACAAGAACCTAGCTCTCCCACATCATTCCCTAGAGTTAAGTATCAGGCTATATTTTCCAATGATAATGCAATAAAACTAGAATAGAATGACCAAAATATTAAGTCCATGTAACTGGAAGTGAACTTTATACATAAAAAGAAATAATACAGCTAATTCAGAAATATTTAGAATTACTCTACTATGATAATATCATTTGGGAAAATAAGTGACAATAATTAAAGGTATGAAGGAAATCTAAAGGTTTAATTGTAGTAATTCAAAAGAAAAACAAAACAATACAACAAAAACACCAAAGCATAAAACAACAAAACAAAACAAAAAGAATATAAAGGCAAAACCTAAGAACGACAGCAGTAATAACAAAATATTATAGAAATAAACAAATTTTTGGAATAGATTAATAAGAAAGATTTGACCAATGAGTACTGGTCAGGAATACTCAGAGATGATGAAGATAAAATAAAATGCTAAATGAAATGTATAAAAACTAAATTATAGACCTAAGAGACTGATTTAAAATGCTTCTAGAAAAAGAGTCTAATTTGAAGACAATAAAATTAATAGCACCATAGAGAAAACTGTATTTGTGACATAGGGGATCAATTAGAGATGATAAAGTATTTCCTTAAATATCAAAGATAACAATTAGACTCAGTGGTTCAGTCAGCTAAGCCTCTGCCTTCACCTCAGATCATGATCCCAAGGCCCTGAGACTGAGCTTGACTCCCTGCTTGGTGGGGAACCTGCTTCTTCTTTTCCTTCTCCCTCTGCAGCTTCCCCTGCTTGCGCTTGTTCTCTATCTCTCTCTCTCTCTCAATAAATAAAATTTTAAAAGTTAAAAAAAATTAAGAAATAAGCATCAAAGATTAATCCATAAGGTAAAAATATTTATTAAAGTTTTTAATTAATTTATATTAAAATTAAATATTTCCTTGCAATTAAGTGCAGTGTGGAGAAAAAGTTAATACACAACTGACATAGGAATGAACCATACTTAAAATATTTAAAACTGACAAGGAATTATTAGATTTAGACTCCATGATGATCTCTATGTATGTGCATATAAAACACCTTAAAATACTTTGTAGGAATGTGCTACAGGAAATTAAAGAGACAGGGAGGTAAAGGGGGGAAAAAATAGCTCAACTTGAAATGACTCGTTGGTTGCCACTGTGTTTTATTTACATTTTCTACCACTGTTTTGGTCAATGAAATTATTTTACATGTATCTATTATTATCTTGTAGGACATGTTACACTAATATCATTATTAATGAAGTTGAGAATAAGAATATGATGCCTCATTTCATCATAATTGTTAAAAATGATCCCTAAGCTGGTAAATGCAGGAAGCCAGAAACAGAAATAATACTTAACGCCAGTTCAAAAGCTTGTCCACCTGGAACCTGTAAGAAAATCCAACTAGATCCTGAAAATAATGAGTGATTTGAGGAAACTGGACAGGGATATAGATTTCCAGATGCTTTTTACTTATAATGGCAATAGCAACTTAGACAAAGTAATGGGAAAACATCTATTAATTGGCAGTAGGAAAATTATTAAAAAAATAGAAACCATAAGCCAATGAACTTGGGAAAATTATGAAGAATCTACATAAACATAAAAAGAAACAATATATATTTGCCAAGGCACATTCACCTTTAAAAAAATAAGATGAAAGGGGAACAATATACCATAATACATATACCAAAGTTTTTCATAGAAGTTTAGTATAAAAAATAAACATTTTACATAATTTATATGGAAATTGATATCACATATCTGAAAAACTTGAAAGAAGAAATGGATAACCATGACTAAACAAATGTAGCAGAAAAATGATTTACAATAATAGATAAAAGCTATTCAAAAATGCAATGAATATTGGCCAAAGCTTAGAAAAATCGATAAAATATAAAATGTAAAATGAATTCATGAATGAAAAATAGAATCGCATTAAATCCAATTTGGAAAGAACTAATAATTTTTTTTTTGCCTGAATCTGCTCTGCCTTTCATTAGGTGGGACACTGACCAAGCCCACTCAGCTCCTCTCTCATGCCCAGTAATAGAAAAGTCAGGGACATCAATTACTTTTGAGATGAATTTTAACCACTGTGGATAGGATGCAGAAGCCAGTGGGTTAAACAGATTGTTTCTTGTTTCAGGAAAATAATTCTGAGATGTATTCTGTGCATTAGGATTGATGCTCAGTTGTCCACAATCATAATCCACTCAGTCTGAACTCATATATGTTTCTCCTGGACCACTTAGCTCTTCTCATTCTCTCCTCTTCCACGTGATCAAATCCCAAAATAATTATTTACGTTGTGTATGCAAGTCCTGATTTTGAAGGGAAACTCAGTTACAGAAAGAGATGAAAATAAAGATACAGGGAAAAAAATGGTGCACTTGGGTGACTCAATTAGATAAGCATCTGACTCTTGATTTCAGCTCAGGTTGTTATCTCAGGGCGATGAGATGAAGCCCCTATAGGCTCTGTGCTGGGCAAGGAGGTTGCTTAAGATTATCTCTTCTTATCCCTTTCCTTCCACCCCTCACCTCCCATGCTGTCTTTCTCTTAAATAATAAGCACTGCTGAACTATCTTAGATTCTGTACCTTCTCTCCAGCCATGAACCTATCACTGTCTTTAACTCTTGAAAACTTCATTAGACAAATTAATGTGGTGAAGGAAGCAATATGAGAAAGCCTATTAATCTGATGAGCATGGAACTGAACAAACCCTATACTTTCCCTTTGATTTCTAGCCTATCAATACCTACAGTGAGTCACATACACTCAAGATTATTGTTTTTATTGTATACTTCATATATTCATTAATTTTTGACTCGTTATCACTTTGTTGAAGTGTTAAACTATGGTAATAAACAAACTTTTAATTAACTTTTCCTCCTATGATACAAATATAACTTGCACTTGAGCTTTAGCTAATTTTATGTTCTAAAATTGCCAAAACAAAATGATCAAGGTTTCTAGATTATTTACTGTATTTTCTACTATATAATATTGTTCTATCTCTTCTGTATAAAGAAAATGAATGCTTGGGGCTCTTGGGTGGCTCAGTGCGTTAAAGCCTCTGCCTTCTGCTCAGGTCATGATCCCAGAGTCCTGGGATAGAGCCCCACATCAGGCTCTCTGCTCTCTCTGTCTGCCTCTCTCTGCCTGCCTCTCTGTCTACCTGTGATCTCTGTCTGTCAAAAAATAAATAAAATCTTAAAAAAAAGCAAATGAATGCTTGATAACTAAATGAATGCTTTACTGAACAAATTAAATATGGCAATAGCATTTTATTTTATCATGCTTTACATATTAAACTATAATATTATATCACTAGTCTACAAATAATCTACTCACATAGTGATTTGGAAGCTTTTAGCAAAAGAATTCTTCCTCCTGATTGTAGTATAAAAGCCACAGAAATATACAGAAGACTCGTAGGATAGAAAGTTAAATCCATTTATCCGTGATGCCTTGAATAGGACCTGACCTATGTATGTCCTGGGATGCACTCGTAACTGTTACATGTGATAGGATTATATTTAATATATACAGTTTCATTTACTTCACAAAGGAGATATAAATTTGAGAATAAAATATTTGATGAATCTATAAAGTCTATATCTATTTGTAACCAATGTGGTAGAATTAAGATGTTAATTTGAAAAAAAAATTTCATTGAACACATACACAGATTCAATTGTTTTTATATATATAAACAGCATTATTTATTTATGTAAATAAATGCATTGTCAGTAAAATCCATTTACTGATCAATCATAAGGGTAATTTTAAGTACTAAGAATAAGAAATATGTGAAAAGATAAGTGTTCAAGATTGCAGTTTGTGGTAATTAATACAATATGATAGGCTCATAAAAAAGATATATTACTTGAACTTAAAAGCTTCTATAATTAAGCGATGACCACTTGAAATTTGTAATTAGTCTTGCTGCAGTTTTTCCTTGCACTTATTGCCCTTCCCCAGAAGTTCATTAAGAATTTCTGTGAATGTCCTTATGTTTAATCTCATTCATAGATTCCACTGCTGCTCACAAAACAAAGCAAAAAAGAGAGGTAACTCTATGTGGCACTCCATCCACAAGCAATACATTCATAAATAATTAAAAAGCTCTCTATTTCATTTCTTACCCATTCAGCTGATAATTTAAATGAGTAACTGAGGCCATTTTATCAGCACTTTTAATAGAATGCGACTCAGAAAATTCACAGTGTTATTTAAGAAGAAATGCTCATGTGTTAAGGTTTTTATTTTTTTTAAATCAACAAAATAATTTTCAAATATTAAAAGCAAATGTCTCCTTTTCCTCCAAGTTTCCTTGCTATGTCAAAGTTATAAATAAATACATTACAATCGTATTTTGAGTAGTAGATAAAAACAAATGTTTTGAAACTGTCTGTGGGTTGAGTGTCTGGGTTAACTTGTATAAATATCTGAACTCAATGTATTTAGACTTTATTAGATGGTTTTTTTAGACTTAAAATACATGCTCAGATAATGACAACATTATTTTATTCATTTTAATAAATAAATTATTTTATTTAATTATGTTTAGATATTTATTAAATTAATGATTTAATATTTAACAATCTAAATTTGAATATTTTAAATTCTAAAAAATATTTATTTAATTAAATCGATACATTTAATATAAATATTTAATAAATTATTTAATCATTATTATAATTATGCAATACATTATGTATTGTGTAATAATTGCATTTTAATAAATAAATGTATTATTTACATTATTTTATTTTACTTTATTTTATTTAGTTGACAAAGAGAGGGAGAACGCAAGCAAAGGGAGCTGCAGGCAGAGGGAGACGGAGAAGTAGGCTCCCAGCTGAGCAGAAAGTTCAACCTGGGGTTCCATCCCACGACCCTGGGATCACCACCTGAGTCGAAGGCAGATGCTTAACTGACTGAGCCATCCAGATGCCCAACGCTTTGTATTCTTCACTTCTAAATATTGATGCTGCTTCATCTCTGGAGTTAGTAAATTGATGCTGAGAATTCATATCGAAGAATTGATAGTAGCTGTTAAACAGAAACATGTAATTTAAGGGAAAAAAAAGAACAGAAGGAAGAGAAAGGCCAAAAGTCAAAAGCACATTAATATAAAATTTAATTAGATAAATAAAGCTGATATTCCTGAAGGGGGCTAATAAAAGAGCTGCAAAGAGCTAATAGCATTAGGAAAATTGTGCACTCCTGGTCATTTCATAATTTTAAACTATTCCTTATTAATAAATATACTTAGTTCCAGAAACACAACCACATAAGGACATTTCCACCAAGTTTCCTCTAACAGCATTTACAAATTAGACATTCAAACAATGTAGTTCGTTACATGTTGCATCTGTATCTTAAAGTTTAAATACTTTCTGTGACACATTTTCTAACAATGAAAATTAATATATATATATATATTTATTTATTTATTTATTTATTTATCCCTAAATGGAAAATATATATATATATAGAAACCTTATCCCTAAATGAAACCTTTCTTTGTTTATTAGCTTAAATAGGTAAATTAGAAACAACAACAACAACAAACAGCTAATATTATAGAGGTAGGAACAATTTACCTTTTCATTCATTGCTATTTTCTAAAAATTCCTATTTTATTTTTTTCTCAAGTATGTCATAATAATTTTCTAAATCTCCTGCCTTATTCAATTTTCTTTTAGTGGAAATCTCGATTTCATATTTATTTTCTCTTCCTCCACTCTTTGCTCTAATAATTCAATGTATTATTAGATTTTCTGTTTTTCTCTTTATCCAGATATATCTTTTCTTTCTTTCTTTTTTAAATAATTTGATTTGCTGGCATTTTACATCAGTACATGCTTTCTTATGGATGTTAGAAATGTCTGTGGAACTACTAGAAGAATAAACGTCTTTACCTTTAAGAAGTTTACAGTCTAGAGTGCCTGGGTGGCTCAGTTGGTTAAGTGTCTTCCTTCAGCTTAGGCCATGATGCCAGGGTACTAGGATCCAGTCCTGCATCAGCGCCTGCTCAGCAAGGAGTCTGGTTATTCCTCTCCCTCTGCCCCTCCCTCTCTCTCTCTAATAAATAAATAAAATCATTTAAAAAAAAAAGACTTACTGAAATCTGAGACTGAATTACTAAATTCAGTCTTAATATAAGACAGCTAAACAAAGCAATGATCACAACTGGAAAATTTAGTCAGATCATGGTTTAACATTTTTGGTTGACACAGGACCTCTTTCAGTAACAACTTTCCCTAAATATCAATTTCTATTTAAGGCAAAAAATTTTGACAAGAAATCCAGATCCTTCTCATCATTTTCATATCAATTTAATGTGACATCCTCGGAGTATATAATCAAATATGTAATTATTCTATCTGTTGCCTTGTATATTTCCTGTATCTTTTTCAGACTCAAAGTTCCATTGAGGTAGAGTTTTTTTGTTTTGTTTTTAAAGCAGAGATTTTTAAAGTGTTTGATATATCCAAGATGCTTCATAAGTGTTTACAAAACCTATGTATTTCAGAAGCCTTAAACAGGCTTTCAAATAATGTAGGTGATATTAGTAGTCATATCAAACAATTTGTAGGTTTCAGTCATGTAAATAACTACATTTCTCAGAGACAGAGAAACATACAAATGATCTGGGTCCAGTAGGATAATGCTAGCATGTGTTGTAAATTCTCTTATATGACCTTATTCTTGCAAGAATTGGTTATGTGGCAGAAAAAAAGGTATCGTTATCTTATACTTTATTATTTAAAGAGATTTATGGAAGTTGTTAATTTCTTACACTACCTCTTTGTTTCAGTGGACCCAATTTCCGTGGTAATGGTGAGAGGAAAGTAGGCAATTTAGGCAGCAGCAAAAATCTCCTACAAGGCACTATAAAATAAGGCTTGTTCTAGATCATGGGTCTGTCCAAAGGGGAATGTGAAGGGGTAGAATGGATGATGGATGCATTGTGGACTTATAACTATAAGATTAATACTGTTATGCCCCAATAATGGGTCTATGATTAACGGAGCGAGACTGATGTAAAGCGAAGGTCAAGCAAAGCTTTATTTCATGCCAAGCATCAAGAATCTAACCGAACGTTCGGGGCCACACCTCTTATGAGAGAAGGCAACCCTTCGCTGTTTCACAGTCTAGCTTTTAAGGGCAAAGGCCATGCAGTCAGGCCTGGCCACGCACAGGTGACCAATGAGATTTTAACACACACAGGAAACTCCACAGTGAGGCTAGGTGACCAATTGAGGTTCAATTTACCCTAGTATAAACATTTGACCCAGCCTATTAGGATTAGTGCCAAAACGGTTCCCAAAGGGAGAAGGAGTGGGGCATACTCCTTAGTATCTAGGGAGACAATATGCAAACACCGCCCTCCCCTCCCGCTGATTGATGTCTCCACCTGGCCTGACCCACCCTTGTATATGGGCTTTGTTACCTGGAGTTGATTTCCAGGACTTGTTTTTAAGTGAAACCTCTGGGGGAGGGGGAGCACGGAGAGTTTAAGGGTTAATCTCAATGAAAGCCTCTTGCTAAAATATAAAAATATAAAATAGGTCCTTACATTACAACAACTCAGTAGGGAAAGTCCCAGTGTGGTGATAAAAGAAGTGATGTAACTTGCATTGCGCATTTTATTTTTAAAACTTGTAAGTTGTATTTTTCCCTGCCATGACATCATACTTTATCTTCATCTCTGTCTACTAGTTTAAAACTAGTTAAAAAAAACTCAACAATTTTTTTAAAAAATATTTTATTTATTTATTTAAGAGCAAAAGTCAGAGAGAGAGAGAGAGAGATGAGCAATATGGGGCTCGATCCCAGGACTCTTGAGATCATGATCTGAGCCAAAGGCAGACACTTAACTGACTGAGCAAATGAGACTCCCAAAAACTCAACAATTTTTTTTAAAGATTTTATTTATTTATTTGACAGAGAGAAATCACAAGTAGATGGAGAGGCAGGCAGAGAGAGAGAGAGGAGGAAGCAGGATCCCTGCCAAAAGAGAGCCCGATGAGGGACTCGATCCCAGGACCCTGATATCAAGACCCGAGCCGAAGGCAGCAGCTTAACCCACTGAGCCACCCAGGCGCCCCAAACTCAACAATTTTATAAAATTTTTAATTGTTGGGGTGCCTGGCTGGATCAGTCAGTAAATATGTAACTCTTGATCTTGGGGTTGTATGTTTGAAATCCACCTTGGGTGTAGAGGTTTTTAAAAATAAAATCTTTAAAAAATTCTTTTTTCATTTTTTTATTTAAGCCATTGTATGGCAATGTTGATCACTATATTGTACACCTGAACTAATATTCACCTTATTTTAACTAACTGGAATTTAAATAAAAACTTTAAAAATAAAATAAAAATAATAATCATAAAAATAAAAAAGAGGAAAAATTATTTGGCAGGTAATTTTCTTAATTGCATTATTATTTATTATTATCATAGTCTGTGTGTGTCGGTGGGAAGTGGCTGGTATTCCAGTGAGTTTCATATCTGTGTTACACTGAGGTCCATGTCTGTAGTCAGTCTTTTTTTTTCTTTTAATTTATTTTCAGTGATCCAAAATTCATTGTTTATGCACCACACCCAGTGATTCATGTAATAAATTCCCTCCTTAATACCCACCACTGGGCTCACCCAACCACCTGCCACCCTCCTCTTCAAAACCCTCAGTTTGTTTCTCAGAGTCCACAGTCTCTCATGGTTTGTCTCTCCCTCCGATTTCCCCCAGCACACTTCTCTCCATCTCCCAGTGTCCTCCACGTTATTCCTTATGTATTGAGTCTTATAAAAACTTTTATTTCTTTCCCTATTCTGCTTTGCATATGCTTACCTTAGATGTTAAAATGTTATAAACCTCTCCTGCCTGGTCCATTTTCTCTCTCTTCTCTCATGATTTCTCATGCTCTCCCTGCCAACCCCACATGCCTTACAATATCTGGATATGACTAATTTCTTCCTGAGATACTTTATTCTACTCTGCCATATGGTTGCCCTTCCGTCTTCTGTACCAAAACTTCTATCCCCTGCATTTGTGCTTTAACAATGCCTAATTCTTTTCACTACATCTGTATCTTTGAGGCCAATACTCAGTAGTGCAATCGCTGGGTCATAGGCTAGCTCTATTTTACTGGAAAGAAGGGCCATATGCACCCCAGTGTTCATAGCAGCAATGTCCACAATAGCCATTCTGTTGAAAGAGCCAAGATCCCCTTCAACAGACAAACGGATAAAGAAGATGTGATCTATGGATACAATGGAATATCACTCAGCCATCAGAAAGGATGAATACCCAACTTTTGCATCAACATGGATGGGACTGGAGGAGATGTTATGTTAAGTGAAATAAGTCAAGCAGAGAAAGTCAATCATCATATGGTTTCACTTATATGTGGAACCTAAGGAATAGCATGGAGGACATTAGGAGAAGGAAAGGAAAAATGAAGTGGGGGGATTGGAGGGGGAAATGAAACATGAAAAACTATGGACTCCAAGAAACAAACTGAGGGTTTTAAAGATGAGAAGGATATGAGGATGGGTGAGCCTGGTGATGGGTATTAAGGAGGGCACATATTGCATGGGGCACTGGGTGTTTTACACAAACAATGAATCATGGAACACTACTTCAAAAACTAATGATGTATTGTATGGTAACTAACATAACATAATTTAAAAAAAAAGGAGGGGGACAATACCTAACACTCAATCTTTGCTAGTTTCTTGTTTACCTCCTTTTAAGAATAAGCTCATTAGTGGTTTTTCGTTTGTTTGTTTGTTTTTTCTGTCTCAACTAAAAGAAGAAAAATAATACACATTATTTTGAACAACGTTTGTACAAACGTTAGTCAAGTCCACAATGTATCATCTCTTCTTCCTCCTAACATGGCTAAGTTGAAAAACCCTTTATCTGGGAAAATATCATTCTCCTGACACCTTGTGTAAGATTTTGGCTTTAGCTTAGATTATCCTTTCTTTCCTTTTCTGAAAATAAGTTGAAAATATTAATAGCCTCAGTTTCTTCTTCCAAAATATGACTGTTTCTTTACCAAGTGCAAAAGCAACCCATTTTGACCATAGTAAACAGCTTGGACCTACTTTTTTTGGCTCACTGTTTTAGTGAGACAAGTGGAGTGAAGATGACACACCATTTCCAAATGTATTAATAATTCGTAAACCATACTTCTAAATTGAAGTTTTGTTGCCATTAAACTACGACCAGACTCGCTATAATTACAGAGGTAAATTCTTTATATTTACTATATTTGAAATTACCATATAATACCAAAATAAAATTATGATTATGTGAAGAGTCTGTAATATTAAGAAGATGACTTTGAAATTATTGCTCATCTAAATGAAATTTCCCATTTTATAATCTTGTATAAGCTTCCATTGTCATTTCCTATTTAAAATCTATTAGAAGGCACTCTTATTTTCCCTTAAGTGGGAAGTCAAATGTGGAACAAATTCATTCCAAAGGAAATGATTCTATATTCCACTGAAGACCACGTGGCTTCCATGTGGCATTTTGCCTCTTGCATATTGTTCATCTCCTACAACAAATGGGGGTATGCTCTTTAGTAAACTAATTCAACTCAATTAGAGGCATTGTCTTCAAGGGATAACATCAAAGAGACTAGAATCAGAATCATACTTTTGGGAAAATTGGGCCCAGGTTTTTTGTTTTGTTTTGTTTTGTTTTAAGATTTTATTTATTTATTTGACAGACACAAGTAGACACCACAAGTAGGCAGAGGGGCAGAGAGAGGGGGGGAAGCAGGCTCCCTGCTGAACAGAGAGCCTGATGCAGAGCTCAATCCCAGGACCCTGAGATCATGGCCTGAACCGATGGCAGATGCTTAACCCACTGAGCTACCCAGGCGCCCCATGGGCCCAGGTTTTGATGGATTCTTTCCTCAATCTTATAAAACCTATTTGAACTCTACTGGATGCCAGAACTGCTTAAAAATATTTGGTCCCTTGTAATTTTAACCTTCCAGTATTCAATGCACCTGATCCATTTAATATCCTATAGTATTTTTGTCAAATGAAGGCTCTCAAAGTGTGTTTCTTGGGAGTCACTTTTCAATTGGTTGCTTACATTTCTGCATTTATTATTTGTTCTAGACCATCCTTTGAAGATGGTTGTATTGAATAGACTTGGAAGACAGAAATAGTATCTTTTTTTTTAACTTAACCTGTTGTGTTTGCAAATATTATCTGCCTCTGTTTTGATTCTTCTTGTGGGAACTGAGGCTCAGAACTGATATATAACTCCCACCCCTACACACACACACACACAAAAAAAACACACACACACACACACAAATACTGTTAATATTTTGGCTACCTCTATTGCTGTGAATAATAAACTATATTATTTCTGAACCATGAGTCTGCGTCTTCTATCAACACCCAAGAAACCACAGAAGACTCATACACCAGCTTTCAAATAAGGGAAAAGAATCTCAGATGCTTTATATTTTTTGATAGTGTTACCTACTTCTGAACATATGACTGAACACATATAAAGCTGGAGCCATGACCATTTAGAGCTTCTTCTGTGGAAGAACTATGCATTCACTAGTAAACAAAAGTAGTTTCATCTTTTTTTGTTCCCTCCTGGACACCATTTCCTCTCTCACACTGTTGCTCAAATTGGATGGAGTCTAAGGTCCTTTGAGGAAATTTTTGTTTAATGACTCAAAATAAAATAGGAAGAGTCTAAAGTGCTAAAAATAATTCTAGATAAAAGGTATAAGATCATGCCAGAAAGGATAGTAATTTTATCTAACAACTGCCTGTTCACCCCTTATTTGTTCATTAACTAATCTCCAAATTCCTGACTAAATCCCTTTTGTAAGCCAGAATGTGAGCTAAAAACTGGGATTTCAAAAAAGTTTTCATTTGAAATCCAGTTAGTTAACATATATGGTTGTATTAGTTTCATGTGTACAGTATAACATATAGCACTCGGTGCTCATCATGACAAGTGCTCTAATTAACCCCCATCACTTATTTAATCCATCACTCCTCTCAGATCCCCTCAAGTAACCATCAGTTTGCTCTCCGTAATGAAATGACTGTTTCTTGCTTTGTTTCTCTTTCTATGTCTTATTATTTTCCCCTTTGCTTGTTTGTTTTGTATCTTTTATTCCATATATGAGTAAAGGTATTTGTCTTTCTCTGACTGACTTATTTCACTTTTAGCATTATACTGTCTAGTTCCATCCATGTTATTGCAAATGGCAAGATTTCAGTCTTTTTTATGGCAGAATAATATTCCATTGTATATACATACCACTTATTCTTTATTTATTCATCAATTGATGGATATTTGGGCTCTTTCCATATCTTAGCTTTACAAATAATGCTGCTATAAACATAGGGGTGCCAGCATCCCTTTGAATAAGTTTTCCTGTATTCATTGGGTAAATACACACCAACAGGATTGTTGGATCACAAAGGACTTCTATTTTTAAATTTTATGGAAATTCCATACTGTTTTCAAATATGGCTGTATCAGTTTGCATCACCACCAACAGTTCACAATTGTTACTTTTTCCTTTTTTTTTTATGATTTTATTCATTTGACAGAGAGAGATCACAAGTAGAGAGAGAGAGAGGAGGGAGCAGGCTCCATGCCTGGCAGAGAGCCCGATGTGGGACTTGATCCCAGGACCCTGAGATCATGACCTGAGCTGAAGGCAGAGGCTTAACCCACTGAGCCACCCAGACAGCCCCCACAAGTGTTACTTTTTCACATCCTCTCCAACACCTTTTGTTTCTTGTAGTGTTGATTTTAGCCATTCTGACAGGTGTGAGGTGGTATCGCTTTCTAGTTTGGCTTTGCAATTTCCTGATGATACATGATGATGGACATCTTTTCATGTATCTACTGAACATTTGAATGTGTTCTTTGGGGAAACACTTGTTCATGTCTTCTATCTATGTTTTTATTGGATTATTGGTTTTTGGATGTTGACTAAAAACTGGATAATAAGTAACACACAAGACAGGTTTCCTTGAGCTTAAATTTTATTTGCATGAGTATCATTAACAGGAAAAAATATGCATATGTGTATGTACAAGTGTGTTTACGTATACATCTATCTATCTATCCTCTATCCCCTGTCTTCTAATTGTGGTAAATCCTGTAAGGTGGGGAATGGGATAGTGTTAAGAAATATGCTGCTGGATATGTTGGGTAAGCAAATTTAATTGCACTCAGATGCATTGGATATAAGTGAATCACTCAAATGAGTTATTTAATATTATATAGAAACAAATTAAAATTTTATGTAGTTGAAAATAATAGGTAGTTAAAATAATTTTTATTGTTTGTTGTTTTTGTGTCTTTTTTTGATTATATATACTATGGTGTGAATGTTTATGTCTCCCAAAATCATATTATGAAATCTAACTCTGGAAGTGATAGTATTAAAACATAGGGGCCTTTGGGAGGTGATTAGGTCATAAATGGGATTACAGTCCTTTTAAAGGAGACCCCAGAGAGTTCTCTTGATTCATTCATCATGTACGTTTACAGTGAGAAGATAGCCATCTATGAGGAAGTGGGCTCTCCCTGGATCTGCCCATTCCTTAATCTTGAACTTCTCAGTTCTAGAACTGTGAGAAATAAATTCCTGTTCTTTATAAGCTATTCAGTCTATATCATGTCCGTTATAGCAGCCTGCATGCAGAAGGACACTATGACCTAAAACGAGAGCAATAAATATAAAGTTTCAGTAAAGTCAGTTGGTACAATGTTTTTTTACTTAGAAAAGACATGCTGCTTCATGTTAAACCTTGATATTGTATATGTTTCTTGAAGGGCCACTTCTTACTCCTTTGTGTTTTCCACAAAGTCCAGGATGATGCCTTACATAAAGGTAATATTTTATAAATACTGTTGGAAATATATACTTCTCTAAAATCTTATTTTGCGTACTGATTACTTGGATCTACTTTGCCTTGTGTAGAATATTTGAAATATATTAAGAACCGGATGTCTCTCTAAATAACATTTAGAATCATCATTAGTTTATTACTCCTGACTCATTTGTTTATGCAGTGATACTTACTGCAAGAACACTGAAGTTTGTAATATAATTTTTGAAATAACCACCAATCTAGTTTATTATAACTTATGAAAAAATAATTTCTCATGTTGGTTTAATTCTGCTCTTATGTTATGGTCATGACATTTTCATTAAAATAAAGTAGAAATTAGAAGTAAATTATAAATGAAAATAAAAAATAATAAATAAAAAAACAAAAGTAATACTCTTGTGAAATGTTAAACTTTTCTTACTTATTTTGTTTTGCTTTTCCTCTACCATGCTGGCAAAGCTCTATTTTGCAGATAGATACAATATTCTAGTTGCTAGGTTTGTTACTTTTGCCAAAATTTTCAAAATATAAGAAGTTGAATAGTCAGGGATTGTTTATTAAACTCCTTATCTACACATATAAAAATAAAACAATGATGGTGACCTGGGTATTTCTAAAATTGTATTCTGTTTTTCCATATTATGTTTTACAATGTAATTAATAAAATTCTGCATATATTAACACCCATCCCCTTCTATCTCATCTGTATGTCCATTACAGAGCTTGTATGATTTCTATTCATTGCTATGTTGTGGTGAAGAGATTGTCTGAAGTAGTCCTATATTTATGCAGGAAGATCTTAAGCTACGGTGCTCTTGTTTATTTGCTTGTTCGTGATCAGTATGTCTGAAAGATGGTAAATATTGCATCAGGTATGACGATTAAAAAATATTATTGGTGCCTGATACACTGTGATGAAATAGGTAAGTCGATTCACAATTTGTTAATTAAATTAGAAAAAAATTCCTTTGGATTTGTCCTTTATTAAGAGTTTTGCTTTTTTTTTTTAACAAATTCCTTGGGATGTTTTTTGTGTAATATATATCACATGCCTCAACCTTTAAATTTGAATGTAGAAAAGAGTTATCAGAATGAGCCTAGAAAATATTGTTATGAAATATTTGTGTTCTGTTATATTATGTTAACTTAGGAAATAATGGTAGTTATTTTTATTAGCATTTCCAACTTTCCACATGCCCTTACAGATGAGATATCATGGTTTTCCTATTCTTTTTATCGTGGTTGTTATATTCTTCATGATCAATAACAATCAATGAAAATTCGTAACATTAATTTTCTTTGGGAAAGTGATATTTTAGCAAGAATCCATGACCAAAAATTTTAGCTGTTGTTCTTCCAGGAAATGAGACTATCAATGTTACCGAAATTTCAAGAAATAGAACTTATTAATTGTGTTGGTTGATGTTTATAGTCTCTGAATTTAGAGGTGCATAATTCAATTTAAAATTTATTTTGGGGGCGCCTGGGTGGCTCAGTGGGTTAAAGCCTCTGCCTTTTGCTCAGGTCATGATCCCAGGGTCCTGGGATCGAGTCCCACATTGGCCTCTCAGCTCAGCAGGGACCCTGCTCCTTCCTCTCTCTCTTTGCCTGAGTCTGCCTACTTGTGATCTCTATCAAATAAATAAATAAAATCTTTTATAAAAAAATTTTTAAAAATAACATGTCATGTCTGGAATCTGGAGCATATGGAAAAAAATAATATCTGAGGACAATACTTCTCCCATGTTTGTGCCTTGTTAATAATTTTAAACAGTCAGGCAACTTTTAGCTTTATTGAAATACCTGCTAAGATACCAGCAGTGCCTTTTGGAGCCCTATGACTATAAAAATTAATTGCAAATATTCCAAATGTTTACTATGGTGACACTATTTAGGGCCACCACCAAGTATGTTTCAGAAGTAAGCATAACTGTTACTCTTCCATAAGGCAAAAGGGCATATATTCAGGAGTTCCATCTGCTGTACCAGGAGGTGAATCAAGTAATGATTTTTGTCTATAAAATAATTCACTTTTCAATCTAACATTCCTCATTCCACATTATAATAATAAAAACTAGGAGTAGACTAAAACAAACAAACAACTACAACTACAACAACCAGCTTTTCCTTCAGTGGAAAAGTAAATATAACCTTATGAGTAGCCTGAAATTTATTTTTAAATATTTTTAAGATAAACGTTTTTGTTAGAAAACCATATATTTTATATTACTAAGAGATAACAGGCAAAGTTTTATTAACTTCTAAAAAGTCTAGTTACTTCTATTTATCTATTAACTTATCTCTTTATGAAGTAGAACATGATCACAACTATTGTATCTTCCCAAGTTTGTATGCTTTGGTTATTTTATGTTTGCTATTTCCTTGCTTAAATTTTACAATATTTGATACATAATAGTATCTTTAAGTCCATCTATGGTTTCACAGAATTTGTTTGAACTTCATAAAAATGTACCATACTTTTTGCTCTGTCCTTGTTTGACTTTTCTATTAGCTTTCCAAGATTTATACACTTTAGAGTGTGTAGCTATCATTTATTTTTATTCCTCCATAATGCTATGTTTACAAATTTGTATTTATCTGTACTTTTAAAAATATCTTAATTATAAACCATTTCTCATCTCATGTAACACTCATGTTACTTCTACACTTATCAGATATTATGTAACTGAAAACCACAACTCAGCAACAATAGAACACCATTTTTCAAAATTAAATGGCTTACCAGAATTCTTTAATTCTATCCTTTATTTGTAGTAGATGACCCTTTATTCTGGTATTTGGCATTGTTCATATGGAGGAAAGCTTATAAGTTGATATTCCATAAATAGAAGGATTTATTAAGATTGAGTAATTATTTTCATTTATAATGCATAGAATATGGTTGATTTAATATTTCTTTCTTACCTTCTGCCTGGAACATAATGCTATCTATGTAATAGCCACTAAAATATTAAGTTAATTACCTAGAGTTTAAACTGCATATTAATAGGAATAACATACAGAACTCTTCTCAGATTGGGACACCTGGGTGGCTCAGTCAGTTAAACGCCTGAGCCTTTAGCTCAGGTCATGATCTTAGGGTCCTGGGACTCAGATCTGCAACAGATTCCCTGCTTAGCCGGGAGTTTGCTTCTCCTTCACCCTGCTGCTCCCCCTGCTTGTGCTCTCTCTCACTCTCTCTCTTACAAATAAATAAAATTAAAAAAATAAATTTTCTGGGAGATTACCCAAGGTAGAAAAGAATGGGAAAGTGATACAGTGAAGAAGCAACTTTGTCAAAGAGGTACATTGTTGATATAATTGTTGTGGATAGAAAATGAAGGCTTGCTTTTACTGAAAGGTCCTGAGAAACTTCTTTAAGTTGTCCTCATGAAGACCTGAAAACTGACAATTTTACCTATGGTTCTTATTTCCACTTCACTGAGAGCTGTCCTCAGAGGACATTAACTCTCCTACACTTTTGGGTTGTGTTGGAGACATTCTAAAATGAGAGAGAGAACATGAGATGCTATCAGTGTTAAGTAACTGCAATTTTCCATGGAAGTATCTACCACAGGTTTGGCTATAATCAGGTGTTGGGCTTTGATATCAGAGGGATTTGAGGCAGTATCATTTTAGGTTAATCATTATATCTGAAATTTCCAAAAACTTCAACTGATGAAACTTTGATTATAAATCTATAAATATAACAATAAATCTACAGTATTCAAATTATTTTCATAGAAATACACAAACAAAGCATCAATTGATTAATATTTAAATGTTACAAAATACTGAACTGAAAGAATTTGGTCATAGAACAACGTGTAAGAATTAGAACTTAGGTTTAGTTTAGAACTCAGGATGCATTTGAGACTCAGTTAAGAAATTGAATGGAGGGATGCCTGGGTGGCTCAGTGGGTTAAGCCACTGTATTTGGCTCAGGTCATGATTCTAGGATCCTGGGACCGAGCACCAAATCAGGCTCTCTGCTCAGCAGGGAGCCTCCTTCCTCCTCTATCTCTGCCTGCCTCTCTGCCTGCTTGTCATGTCTCTCTGTCAAATAAATAAATAAAATCTTAAAAAAAAGAAATTGAATGGATGTCTGACTGTCTTATAGGTTTGCTAAAAATCACTGACTTTGTGTTCACGTGTGGCTATGCAGGAATTTTTAACTTTCTCTAAGAAGTTATTAGATTTGATTATATAAGGGCAGTAAAGGATGGGGAAAAGCAAAGTACAAACCCCATAAATACAAAGACACTGAGTATGAGAAAAGAGTAATAGATAAGAAGAATCAATGCATTTGAGGAAAATGGGAATTGAAATACACAATGATTGTTGATTTTTTTAGATGGAGAAAACAAAACTAGCTTGCAAGAAGGAAATAACAGAAGACATGTTGTGATGTGATACAGAATCCTGGAAAAGGCAGTAACGTGGATTAAAGGAGTAGGGAGAGCATATCAGGGAATTTGGATAGGAAGGAGTTAGGAGATAATTGCTTGATAAATTTTATATGGTCCACTTAAATGCACAGATTTCTCTTCTTTAATTTATATGGAGAACAGGGTGTCCTTTCTCTTCCCTTTCAGAGCACCAGAGGTGTACTCTTTCAGACTGAAAACCTGAAAAGCTCAGGACTCAGTTGCTTAAGCACAGCTGAGAGGACATATTTCAATTAAGATTTACATTTTGCTGTAGGTAGTAGACTGTCAAAAGTGGTTTAACCATATTTTTTCATTTAACAGGAAGACTACGGAGAGTGTTTTCTGGTGTTGGTTCAGAGTCTTAAGAAAGTCAAGTGAAGTATCTTAGAGGTTTTCATGGCTTTTTATTCACAGTTGCAAAAATTGCTGTTGGAGTTCTCACTATTAAGCCCACATTTCTGGCAGAAAGATAGAGGTAAAAGAGAATGATATCTTGTACGACTGATACTCTGTCATATGGTTACAATGTAACTAGAAAAGAGACAATAAAATATTTGATGTTGTTTTAAGTTTCTTTGTTGTCAATCCCTCAGTGCTTTCTGATATTAAAGGAAAAAGTAGATGGATATTGACCTGGCAACTATCAACACCTGTCAGTCTCTCTTGGATAACCAATATCTCTATAATCTCTTCTTCCCAGTAAAAAAAATAAAATATATTCATAAGCCACACTGTGCCATCTCAAGTTACTGCACCAAGATAAAATTACAATGATTTTCACTTGTTCCAAATGGACAGAATACCCTTCCTTATGATATCATGTCTTATAAGATAGAAAATTGGCTTGCTACCAATATACCCAGATGTGACTGTGGAAGAGACAGGAAAAAAATAATAATATTTATTTATTCCTTGGGTTGACTCTGTTTACACAGATGCATTACTATTAGAAAAGTTTGGTTTGGGACATTGGAATGAATTTACTTAATGGGTCTGTATGTAATTGGGTTGGATGAAATTTTTAATTTCTACAAAAATTATTAGAATTCTATCTTATTCTCCTTTGTTAATTTTCACATGTTTACAAAGCCAACATTTTTTTTCTAGCAGACAAGATCTTAAATCCTAACAAAACTCAATTTTTTCCTTTTTTTTTAAGTTTGAGAGCCTCATGTTCTCTCATGCTGCTTTAAATACAACTCAAAAAAAAAAAAATAAGGAGCTAAATGGGGCAGTAAGACCAGACTTTTTATTTGATTCTATTTATCTTATTTTTAATTAAAAATTTAAAGATTGTATTTATTTATTTGAGAGATGAGAGAACATGAGTAGGGCAGGGGGATGTAGCAGTAGAGAGAGACTGAGAAGTATATTCCCTAATGAGCAGGAAGCCCGATATGGGGCGCGATCTCAGGATCCTGACTGAGATCATGACCAGAGACAAAGGCAGATACATGTGCAAAATCCCCTTTTTTCTGGGAAACAATACTTTACAAGAGATGTTTGAAAAAGTACTGGGGAATCAACTTTAATCGGAGATACAAAAATTTAATTGACTTTTGTAAAGCTACAGGGATCCAAATGATGGGAATCCCAGCCCGTTTAGGTTGTGGACCACAGAGTATTCTTCTCTGTAAGATTTTATTTTCTTCCATGTCTACTAACTCCAGTCCAAGTTCACTGACCTCTTTTTAGATAGTGCAAAACATGGCAAAGAATACCAAACAAGTGCCCAATATTCTACATTTATTACATCATTTCTAACATATAGAAGTGTGTTATCAAGGCTGGTTCTGTGAACGAACCTAGTTATGCTAAAGTGTGTTTTGTTCTCCAAGAAATTAAATGCATGATTATCACACAATTATAAAATACTTGTGTCAAGAATTTTTTTTTCACAAATTAATAAGAAGCAGATATTAAAACTAGTTCACATGGTTATTTGGGATATAAGCAGAGTTGTGCAGCAGAAGTGCTCTGGGCCCATAATTTGGGTTATAGAATTTATGTTCTCTAATGAAAAATCACTAACTTGCATTATTGTTAAAAGAATTTTGTGCATTACCATCAGTTTTCTACATTACAACCTCTTGCTCTACAGTTTGTAAATAACTTTGTCAATAGCATGCTAATAAACGGGGTGACTCCAATGGATTGAGATAATCTCCAGAGTTTCTGCTACATAATGCCCAGGACTCCATTGAAAGGACACCTAAGAATTTATTTTGCCCAAAAATTTGATCATTTTTTTCACTGCCCTTACCTATTTTCCAAACCTAGTCCTTTTGTTTCACCTTTCAGTCTACGGACAACCCTGTATCTGACTGACTTGTCAATTCTGGGAATGTTTTGCAGATTAATTTGCTTGCCAGAGGTGGTTTCTCTAATTGATGTCTAAGAACCCTAATTAGTTAAGAAAACATTTTTTTAACATTTTCATTGCTACTTATTATTATTATTATTATTGCTAATATCACTATTATAAATAATTCACAAGGGCATCTTTCTGACAAAAGACAAAGAGCTGGCTACTAGTAGAAAAAGTACATTTGACTCTGTCAGTGAAAGTGGTAAAGGGATTTGAGAAAATAAGGCAAAGCACTGGAATTATGTGTTAAAACTTTAAATATTATAGACACATTTACTTAATTTCTAATACTGTTGGTGCTTACAATTAAATGAGATGTTTTCCATGAACCACGCATTACAGCAAATATATTGTTTATACAGATTAAATTTTCATCAAAAGGGACGCCTGGGTGGCTCAGTTGGTTAAGCAGCTGCCTTTGGCTCAGGTCACGATCCCAGCATCCTGGGATGGAGTCCCGCATCGGGCTCCTTGCTCGGCGGGGAGCCTGCTTCTCCCTCTGCCTCTGCCTGCCATTCTGTCTGCCTGTGCTTGCTCTCTCGCCCACTCTCTCTGATAAAGAAATAAAATCTTAAAATAAATAAATTTTCATCAAAAAATTGTAAGTGTATTTTATTGTAGGATCCTGATAAGCATTTTGCAGATGAGAAAAGTGAAATTTAGAAAAGTATGTATCTTCAAATCCCTCATACATTATCTGGCCTAGATAGAAGGATATGCTATCACAATTGAGGATGATAATTGAGATTACTTAAAATGATAAACTTTATAGGGTTTTTTAAAAGTTTTCCACAGATTCTGATTCTTTTAAAATATATATCTATTTTGTGTAAAGAGAATGCACTGAGAAGTAAAAAGTAAGTGATATATCAGTGCTACCAACTAATGGCTATAATATCATCACCTTATTTATGAACATTGAAACAGTGTGCAATATTTAAATAAATTTAAATAAATTCCTATTTATTTTATATATTTATAAATTTAAGTAGATTCCTATTTATTTATTATTAAAGAAATTCCTCTAACAAACAGTTTGTTTTGAAGGTTGCTAGCAGGAAAGTGTTGTACTACATGGACGTAAGCAGAAAATGTGATCTAAAAGTCTGCTTTCAAGGGCGCCTGCGTGGCTCAGTGGGTTAAAATTCTGCTTTCAAGAAGCTATAACAGTAAGTACTGAGCATTAGCTATTATATGCTATGGGATGAATAACTGAAATCTACATTTGAAACTAATGGTACACTATATGTTAACTAATTGAATTTTAAAAAGTTAATTAAAAAAACCACTATTTTATAAAACAATATTCCCAACAGGCTCTTTTGCTTTAAAATACTCACTTTGTAATGAGAGTCATTACTTTTGTCTAGCCAATTCTTACACCACTGTTTATCCCTTCCCTGCTTTATCCCTTCCCAGTATCAATAAAGGCTCACTTGGGTTACCTAGAAGCCATGAGAAAGCTGGCTGGTATTCACCAGCAATTTGACCACCATGTGCACAGGGAAGTCTATTGATAAAGGCTTTATTGCAATAAGTTGCAAATACATGGATGATTTTGAATTCTCTTTCTTGAGGTCTTGTTTCATGATAATAAATTTAGGGTGGCTTATTGGAATGGATGTTATTAACATATCTTCATAGTTATAAGTACATGGAATTATAAAGTAGATGAATGAATGTGGCATTACTGACAACTGTCCTCAGTTTGAAATCAAATTACAGTGTACTAAGATGAGGAAGCAAAGCAGATTTGGGATTTTGAGTGAAATAATTTAAAAAAGTCATAGGGTATGATCAGACTATTGGGTAATTCAGTAGAAAAATGTCAACTGATTGAGATTCTGTGTTCCCTGATTTCAGAGAGAAGTTAAGATAAATAAGTAACACGAGGAGACTAGGAAGCCAAACATAAGTGATAATTTTGTGCCAGGTTGCGTATACATCTGTTTATTTTCTTGCTTTACCACTAAGGTTGCTCCTAGAGAGGAGTTTAAATATGTGTTGGAGCTAATCTCTGTGGATTACACAAGAAACCACATCCTACAGCTCTCCCTGAAACACCCTTTATGATTTCAATGTAATTTGGTTTTTGCATTTTTAGAAATAACAAAATACTTTGCAAACTCATCTACTTTATTACCAACACAAGTGAGTCAGCTGACTCCACATTTTAACACAGTGACAGTCACAGAGGAATGGAGGAATGAGTAGAGTTATCAATATATGTGCTTTTAAGAAGTATGACAGGGTACCAAAACATGGGTCAGCAGCTGTGCAGGAAAAGTGATGGAATAAATGACTCATTTCAGAGGAGTTCTATAACATATTAGTTCTATAATGTATCTTCAGCACCCAATTACCCGCTTTGATCTAAAGAAAAGGATTTACAGTTAAGGTCCCATTAATGATTTGACTGGTAGGGTCTGAATCATTTTTACTATTGTTTTGACTATTACTTGAAACCTATAGTAGTACTTGGGATATGTGTTGTGTATTCTGTGAACATGTGCTATTTTTAGATTAGATAACTTCTGTCTCGAACCCCTGTTAATTTGTTTGTTTTTGTTTATTTGATAGTGGTTTCAGTAAATGGATATATCTGAAAAATTGCAAAGCCACTATTAAAATAAGTTACTATGATATATAGCATGGAATTGCACATTCCTCCTTTGAATCCGACAGAGCTTCACCATATCCTAAACATGTTGGGAAAAACATGCTATTATTTTTCATTATAAAATTTCTCCTGTTAGGCTGTGATGGTTGTCATCAGCAGTAACTCCTCTGAAGGCTTTGTCAAAAGAGTTGAAAAAATTGGAAAGGTGTGAATGAAGCTGTTTGCTGAATATAAAGAAAAGAACATTGAAGTACAATTCACACTCTTCCTTCTCCTTCTATGCTTTCAGATGTTTGACATTTGAAAATTTTGCTTCTAGAAGAGATGCCCTATATAATTCTTACTTTAAGGAGCCAGTTGCTTTTATAATTTTTTTATTATTCTACCATTCAAGTATTTCCATTTAAATTAAATTCAATACCATTTAAAAAAAAATCAAAAGTGCAGCCAGTATTCAATTCCTGGGCTAAATAATTTTAGAAAGCTTTGTGTTATTGAAGCTACAGGGTTTTTCTGTAGTTTTAACTCTTTCTTTCTGTGATTTTTCCCATTAGTCACGTAAGTGACTGCAATATAACAGACATTGAGGATAAAGAAGGACTGAATAGAACAATCCTTGGCCTCATGAAGTTGAAAATCTAGCAAGGGAGTCAAACAATTCAATCATTCAGAGACAATTTATTGAGTGCCTGGCCTAAGATGAGCACAACAAAACCCCAGCACAGAGGAATCATTTTAGTGGGAGAGTTAGATAATAGGTAAGCCAACTTTAAAAAAAAAAATCGTACTGGTTTTTCTTTAATAGTGATGCATATTTGAACTAAATAAGCACATTTTAAAAAGAGCAGTGATTGAGAAGAGGCTTTTTAACTGAGTGGTCTGACGGGGCCTCCCTGAAAAAGTCTGTTTTGAACAGATTTCTGAATAATATCAGCTAGGAAGCTGCGTAAAAATCTCAGGGATGGGTGATTTTTCCAGTCAAAAACTGTAAAGGCTCCAAAGTCACAATAGAGCTATAAGTTTCTCTAATAAAGTAACTTCTGACAAAGAATGAGAAGAAATAACTAGCCCAGGTTTGAAAGAAAAGGGACAGATTTTCTATGGAATTCATATTTAATTAAAGCTCTAAAGGACAAAAATACAATACAGCAAAATTCTGGTCACGCTGATATACCTTATGAAAGTTCGTAAACAAGGTGTGGGTAGCAAAGAGTGTGTGGGAATGTTGGTAAGAACAGTGGGGAAGAGTCATCCCTGAACATGTTCTTAAATGAAGCAATTCTTGTGTTGTTTTAAAGGGTAAATTGGAGTTTGCCTAAGTGATTAGAGAAGGATGCCTCAGCTTATGGAAGTTCAAAGCCATAAAGATGTGATAAACTACTGCAGACATTTTCATGTATATTTGTTGTTGCTTCTAGGAATGGTGATCTAAAAACTCCTACTTAAGACAACTAAAACTCCAGACAAAATAGCTTTTAAAATTAAAAATATCAGAATGATTATAAAAATTAAGTGTGGGATTACTGGGCCAAAATATGAAATACAATGAGAGCCTAGAGATATATGCCCTGAAGCCATTTTAGCTATGAGAGCATTTGAAACTGCTAAAACACACTGAGCTGTGTTGTTAATAGACTCTTGATACTAGAGAAACAAAATTCAAAATCCAGCAGCAATCAAATTTGAGGACTTTGGTACAACTCAAATTTAAGTTGAGATCCCCAAAGCACAAGGAGAAGCAGAAATAAGACTATAGCCTACCTTGCCTTCTGTGTAAACTGAGAAAGTCAATCACTGAATTTGGAGTATGATTGTCTTGTAGAGTCTCAGATATAAGAGAAAATCCTGCCAAGGAGGACCATACCATTATTATAGCTCTTAATTATCCCTACTCAATAAGAGTTTCAAATATAATGTCTTGAACATAGCAAAATGGAACAAAGCACACAAAGAAAAACCATTAACAAGATTTGATAGACAAAAGGGGATTAAGTATGATGTTAAAATGATCCATAAATATTCATTGTAAAATGGCTTCATTACTCTGCTCAAAGAAATGAGAGGGGAAGCAAATTGAACAAAAAACTGAAACTAAAAATGATATTGAGAAAGGTTTTATAAATGAACCACATGGATACTCTAGAACTTTAAAGACATGACAGCTAATTTAAGATACCACAGGGGTGCCTGGGTGGCTCACTTAATTAAACCTCCAATTCTTTTTCCTTTTTTTTTAACACCTTAATTTTATTTTATTTCTTTCATTTTGGCTCAGGTCATGATGTCAGGGTTGTGAAATAGAGCCCAGAGTTGGGCTCTGTGCTGAGCCTGGAGCCTGCTTAAGATTCTTTTCCTTCTTTTTCTATCCCTCCCTGCGCTCTCACTTGCTCGCTCTCTCTTGCTTGGAAATAAATAGATAGATGATAGATAGATAGATAGATAATAGACAAAGCAAAATAAAAGCAGATTATGAAAATAAATATAAAGATTTTGAAATGAAAACAAGTTCAAAATAAAATAGAGAAGACCTACACAGCTAAAAGTTCATTCAGAAAATCTACTATTAAAGAAGTCAGTATGACACAATGTTAAGATATCAAAAGATGTGAGCATGTACTTTACAGAAAGGGTAATCCAAATGGCCACTCATATATAAAAACTGTTTATCTTTATTATGAATCTGGAATTAAATTAAAATAAATTAAAAATAAATTAAAACCTAAAATGACATACTATTACACACTTACCATATTGGGCAACAGTAAAATTGTCTTGCAAGAATGTGAAAGAATAAAAGTGCCCATAATAAAAACATTTGAGGTAAGTTGGACAATATTTAGAAAACTTAAAAACTTAAATAAACATTTGGTCCATTCCTAGAATACAACATGGAACTAAATGAATATTTTCACCAGGATATGCAAACAGATGATTATAGCTATTTCATTCATAACGGCAGATCAGTAGTGGTCTATTTGCACAATGTTACATTAAATAAGAGAGAATATTAACAACCTAGGAGGAGGGGCTAGGTTGTTATCATAAACAGATCTTCTATGGTGCTGATTATGTTCTATTTCTTAAAAAAGTTTTCAAATTTATATCTAGATAGATAGATGATAGATAGACAGATATCCCAGAAGCTGCAATGCTAGGCTAAGACCAGGCTTTAAAGGGCTTTTCTATATTCTACTAAATACTTAAAACCATTCATTATACCATAGCTCAGTGTTCAAATCTCCATTTGTTTCCTCAGTTTCCTAATATTTATCTTAAGGTGACCTGATCCAGACTTTTGATCACCTTTGTCTAAATATTTCTATTTTAACAAAGTCCTTTTTAACACTGAGAGACTAAAACTTAGAAAAATACTCTGATTGTTATCTCACTAGAGTGGAAAATATATAGTTACCCATTAACTAATGATATCCATGTCTACATTAGATCCATGACATTTTTAATTCTTGGGAGCTTTTGGTTAAATGAATTTTTTAAGCTTCCTTTAAATGAAGCTTTAAGCCATCACCACATGAATAAAACTAAAGAACTCAATGAAAACAGGCCAAGTATTTACAGAGTAATAGAATGTGCAGTGGAAAGAGTACAATTCTGAAATCATAAAGCCTAAATTAGTGTGATGCATCTTTACTAGCCATGTAATCATAAACCAGTTATCTAAATGTGCTAGCCTCAGTTTTTTCACCCATGAAATGGTGATGATAATACTTATTATGCAGAGTTGTTGTGTGGATGTGATGAAGCATGGAGCATGAGAGTCTCATATTCCATGCAAAAATGATAGCTATTTTTATACTTATAAAAATTCTAATAATAGTAATTAAATTGTTCAAAATGGTAATATTCATTTATATTGAGGCATTGTATTGACTATTCACAGACACATTTACCAAAATAAATTTCATTTTACTTTACCCCCTCTGAGGATATATATTCCCTAATTCAATATGAATCTCATTATGAATAATAATTATCATAATAAATATGCTGATTTTTCTTCTATTTATTTTTAGGGAAGTATCCTTTACTGTTGAACATAAAGAAACTTAAGCAAGTCTGTCTTATTCAAAATTTGCATGCTGCTTTCTTATGAAACTAGATTATAGAGTTGTATGAAATAAATTCATGCAGTTAAGACATTTATGTTTGGAAAACTGGGTGGTCAGTTTAGTATTTCAAAAGAAGATTTTAAATTTAAACCTTAAAACTGAGCTCTTTCAGTCTTATTTATAGACCATCCTTCATGCTTCATAAGTACTCCTTCATTGTAAACTAAGTAATAGTTTTTGTCACAGTGTATATAACGAAAATGGATTTTATATTCTATTATTTCAGAGTTAGTTGCAGTTTCTACTTCCTTACTTCCTTTTTTGAAAAATAGATTAATTCTACAAAAAGTTTTTTCCAGCTTTATTGAAAAAAAAACGACATATTAAATTTGTGAATTTAAGAAATGATTTCTTATAACATTGCAAACTTTTAACATTGTGTAAATTTTGTACAATTTGATAAATTGGTATACATCGTTATTGCAAGAAATCTACACAAAAATGTTAATACATCTACACTCTCCTATAGTTGCCACTGTTTTTTATGCATGTATCGTAAGGAATTTTAAGATCTATTCTCTTAGCAACTTTTATGTATATAGTATAGTAGAGATAAACTTCAGAGGTCTTGTGGGTTTTGTTCCAGACTGCCTCAATAAAGTGATTATCTCAATAAACTAAGTCAAATTATTATTTTTTTTGGTTTCCCAGTGCATATAAAAAATTATGTTTCCCAGTGCATATAAAAAATAAACACTATAGTGTACTGTTCAAAAGCATTATGTTTTTAAAGAAAAACAATGTATATACCTTAAGTAAACTAGTTCTGAGTTTTCAGTGGGTCATAATTAGTGATCACAGATCACCATAACAAATACAATAATAATGAAAAAACTTGAAATATTGCAAGAATTACCAACATGTGACAGAGAGAGACAAAATGAAAAAATGTTGTTAGAAAAATGATGGCAGCAGACCTCTTTTATACAAGATTGCTATAAACTTTCAACTTGTAAGAATGTGATATATGCAAAGTTTAATAAAGTGAAGCACAATAAAAAAGTATGTATATTTTATTAACTATGATCATCATGCTGTATATTAGATCACCAGAACTTTTTCATATTATAGTTGCAAGTTTGCACCCTTTGACCACCTTACTCCACCCCAGGTTCACCCCTTGTCAACTCAAATATAAGTTTCCATTAGTTTGCCTTTTCCTTAGATTCTGTATGTAAGGGATATCATAATACATAAATTAAAAAATATATAAAATCTTTGAAATATTTCACTTAGTATAACGCCTTCAAGATCCATCCATGCTGTTGTAAATGGCAGTATTTCTTAATTTTTCATGGTTAAGTAGTATTCCATAGTATATATTTACCATACTTATTTTATTCATTCATCCATTAAGGGATACTGAAGTTATTTCCATCTCTTGCTTAGAGTTAATAATTTTATAATAAACATAAGAGTGTTGGGGCGCCTGGGTGGCTCAGTGGGTTAAGCCGCTGCCTTCGGCTCAGGTCATGATCTCAGGGTCCTGGGATCGAGCCCCACATCAGGTTCTCTGCTCAGCAGGGAGCCTGCTTCCTCCTCTCTCTCTGCCTGCCTCTCTGCCTACTTGTGATCTGTCTATCGAATAAATAAAAAATTAAAAAAAAAAAAAGAGTGTTTAAATTTTTACACCGCGCCACGCCCTCACCTGGAGCAGAAAGCGGGGGACGCGACCAGGGGGTAGGGAGGGGGGTTGTCGAGGCACAGCCTCCCGCGAACCCCAGGGCACCGGAACCACCCCGGACGCTGGGCCGAACCCGGGTCCGTACGGGGTCGGGCTGGGGACAGCGCCTTGTGAGGTGCCCCCCACCAGCGGGCGCGCTAGCCCCCATTGTTCGGCACCCCCACGCGCGCCTGCTGAGGACCCCTTGCCCACCCCCGCCATGGCCCTGCTACTTTTTTTCTGGACTTGGGATCCCAGGTGGAAACTAGTCCCTCAGACCTCCCTGGCAGCAAGGAGGGCAGGGAGGGATTCTTGGTTTTCTGCCCTGGCTCTTCCTCTCTCCCCATTCACAAGCCTTCTGGCTTCCCTTAACACTCCTCATTGTCAGTTTTATTAAATGGTTTTCTTCTGCATGTTGACCCGAAGAGCTATTTCATGAATGAATATACAGGAAACTGAGTCGGAGCCCACCTGTGAGAGCCCACCTGTAGAGGCCTTTCATTAGAATGGTCTCGGTTCTAGCCTCAGTTCAGAATACTGCATGTACCTGAGGACCGAGTCCAGATGTTTCTTTCATGTCTGACTTGAATTTGAAATCCTCCTCAGACTTCAGCTTCCAGGATTTCTCCAGTCCTTGCTCTCCCAGGGTCTTGGTGGGGATCTGCCATGAGTGTTGAACCCAGGAATGAATGAATGATATATACCCCAGATCGCTGGGGCTTTGTCTTGTTTTGCTGAGGTTGGAAAGGCTTGGGAGAGACCCCCTGTATGCAGATACAGAGCTGCATGCAATTGCTTAGATAAACGTGTTCCCCACTTAATTGCTTGGGCATTGAACATTTCGCCCTTAACCTGTGGCTTGAGCAGTTAGGAGGAGACAATCTGGAGGTGAATCAGAAGATGGCTGAATCCACATGGTGGTGGTCTGGGTTTGGGAGATTTTCCTGGAGATTCAAATGAAAGATCTAAATTCTTCCGGTGGGGAGTGGTAAACATTTTATGGATGGGAGATGGAAAATAAATGGTCTGGTTAACCTTTCCCTCCCCCTCAAAACCCATTATTTGAAAAAACAAAAAGGGAAGTGAAGGGAGAAATCCTCCCACTCCCATCCCCACTCACCTCCATAGCCACCTCCTCTTCCAAGAACCTAACAGACAAGGTGCCAAGAAGTGTTAGGTACCAGCAGTGGTCTCAGATCTCATTCAAGGATCATGGTTAAAGGCATTCAAAGAGATTGTGGGGGCACAGGGATCCAATTAAGGGTGACAAGTTTAAGGTTTGCCTGGTCCCCTAAAAATTAATGGCACTAGAGAAGATGAGCATTGGGAACTATAGCTTAATGGATACAATGTGTAAAAAGCTTCAGTGAGTCATGGTGGGAAGAGGCCATGAGGGCAGCAAATACAGTCTTAGATGATGTTATTAATAGCACTACAGGCTCTAGATTTCCTGTGGTGGTGTTCTTGGCAAGACCAGCCCGGCCAAAGTGGATACTCACAACTTGGAACAGAGGGTCTTGGAGATCCCAGCACGTGAGTTATGATGAGAAGGTAAAATGATAGGAGGTGTCCTTTGGAAGGACTGTCTCCTTGACTTTAAAAGGGAGAACCCAAATCTGTAGCTGAAATCTTTTTGGCTACAAAGAGGGCCGAGGCCTCTGAAGGTCAAGGTCTCGTCGTCACTTGCAAAAATGTCGAAGAACATATTCAGACATTTCAAAGATGTCCTCAGGTCTATCGGTTCCCACTCTGGAATTCTTTCAATAAGGTGAGAGTTCCTCTTGTTGAAAAAAAGATCTAAAAAGACGTCCCTTTCTCATGTAATTTCTGTAACCTCCAGGACACACCCACCTCCCCCTTCCAGCTCTGTAATGAAGCCACAGCTGGTGCCAATTTGTGGAACTCCTTAAAGGCTATTCTCCCTTATATACCCCCGGACCAAGTTCCCATGCTCCCTCACCTGATTTCCTGCACTCACCTCCCACCTGCTGTGTTCACACCTGCAAGTGCCTTTTACCAACCCCTTTGCCAAAAGGCAGCCAGAGTGAGCTTTCAAAGACCTATCAGTTCCTGGCATTTGTCTCCATAGAAATCTGCACTGATCTTCTAACAAATTCTCAGTCCTCCAAAGGCACCCATAATCCTCACATCAGTCTCTTCATACCCCTCCAACTGACTGATGCCTGTTCTTCCCCATCTCTCTGCCCTTCAACCACACTGCCTCCCTCTTCCTGTGGAGAACCCTCATGGCGCCTGCCTCCAAGCACAGGTGATTCGCATTGATGGGAAGACCCTCTTCCTCTCCCCCATCTCCCCACTCCAGTTACTCCCACTTATTCGTGAGCTCACAAGCCCCATGGTACACACTCTCCATGCAGCCTGCTCTCTCTTTTCTAGCACTGGCCTCCGTTTCTAGCTGTGGTTGTGTCATGGAATCCCTCCCCAGCCAGCCTCCAAGCTCTCCTTCCCTTTAGCTCCAACACCTGACATAGTGCCTGGCACGTAGTAAGCCCTGGCTAGCTTCTAAGAGCCTCACTGAGGGACTGAAAGCATTTTAAGAACGTCACCACGTAGGCTCCAAACTGTAGGCAGAAAAACTTTGCCTGGATTGACATTTTTGAGACGTATTCGTCAAGTTGGATGTGTTCACTGACTTTACCTTGTAAAATTAAAAAAAAAAAAGGACCTCTGTATCGCTTCGCATCTAACGAAGGCATATGTATACTATTAGACCACGTTATGAGCTTAATGGAAGGAGACAAGATGTTTTCGCTAAGAAAATGTATAAGACTGTTAAGGTCAAGTGGGAGGAAACAGTCCGTTTGTTGGAGCATTGCTATCTTACTCTATCACAGCCACTCATAAAAATCTGACACGGGGTGAGTCAGAATTGTCTGTCGGAGATGAGTTAGATCTGGCTCATGTTCCTACAAACATGAAAGCCAGGAATGAAGAAGGAGGCTTTGAAAGCCTGGGTTGAGGAGGTGGTATGGTTCACTGCGATGAGCTAAGTGCCCAGGGCCACTGGCAGACATGCGGGCCTGTGTCCTCCCTTTGTTCTGGGGTCCCTCTTGCACCATGTGGTGAGGCTGGTGGCTGGGAGCAGCTCAGGACAGGACCCAGTGGCATCTTACCTCTCCCACCCTCCTGTGGGCTCCAGTGGGCTCCAGTAGGTCCCAGGGGACAGCCTGCCTTCCTTGCAAAGCCCAGTAGCACTGGGAGCAGAAACTGGGACCAAAGAGTGAGCACCCTGTTTGACAAGCTGGACCAGCCACCTCTTCTTCAGATGCAGGGGGAGCCCTGGCATGCTGACTCCTCCCTTCTCCCTTATCCCTTTCCTCTCTTCCTCCCTCTTCTCTTCCCCTCTCTCCTTCCCTGGTGGTGCCCTTTCCCAACGTCCACTTTATCCCTTTTCCTTTCTACATGCCTGTCTTCTAGAGTTTCTTCTCTTTCCTCCCCATTACTTCCCTTCATCTGAATCTCCTCTTTGGTCCCTTTGTCCCAGCTCTCTGCTCCTCCTCCCCTTCCCTGGCCCCTGTTCAGCTCCATCAGGACTGCAGCAGAGCTGGACTAACATGCTCACTTGCTAGCTCAGCCACCCTCCAGAGAAGTCACTCTTCGGTGGCCACCTTCCTGACCCCCTGGTCCCTTCTCCACTTGTTCAGATATTGCTGTGAAGTGAGGAGGACAGAGCGGGGCTGCCACAGAATCAGGCCAGAGGAGAAACCAAACCATGTGTCCACACTGTCCCCCAGCACTGCTAATCTGAGAGCTTTCGGAGTCCTCAACAGGGTTAGGATTTAGGGGCTTCTTCAGAACCAGGAGTGAAAACAACCATAGGTCAAAAGAAAAGCTATGGCCCCCCACTCAAAAATAATAATCACAAATGAAAACTATGTTAACGCTGATGTCCCAAAGTCGAAGAATTGCCTTGAATCTGTCACTAGAAAGCACCCCAGGCCTCACTCTCTGGGTTCTAGGTGCCCTGGGAAAGGCAGGAGGCTCTGACAAGGGCATGCCAAACGATGGGGGCTAGCCCGCCTGCTGGCGTTAGGGTGGGGTGGTGGGTTACCTATTGCGGCGCTGTCCCCGGCCTGAACCGTGGCGGACGGGGTGCAGCGAGGCGTCCGGAGTGTTCCCGGTGCCCTGGGGTTCGCGGGAGGCTGGGCCCCGATCCTGATCGTGGCCCGGGTTTTCTGCTCCAGGTTAGGGCGCGGCACGGTGTCACTTTACCTGTGAGCAGAGGGTCCTCCGGTGAAGCCATGGGGCGGAGAGGGGCAGCAGGCATTGGGAACCGGACAGCGCGGCCTCGGGCTTAGGCTAGAGCGCGGGAGCCCATGGGCGGCGAGACCGGTGGGTCCTGCAAGTCCCGACTGGGCGGCAGCACAGCACCCTGGCGCTGCCCGCCCCTCCTCCGCCAGCCCCTCCACCTCCTCCCAGACTCTCCACTGCGTCCTCCGGGAGCACACTTCCTGCCTTGGGAATTAGCAAAGCCCTTTCTCAGGGCCCCTCCCGCCCCGCGCCCGCCCCCCTCCCTCCTGAGTCCTCCTCGAGCTTACTTCCCGCTTTGGAAATTAGCAAAGCCCTTTCTCTGCGCCGCCCCCGCCCCCCTTCCTCCTGAGGCCCCTGCCTGGGATGGAGTGCAGGGCGAAGCCCAGACGGGCTGCAAGCATTGCCAGCGCAGGCGCTGGGCAGCCTCCTAGCCTGGCTCCCTGAGAGGGTGTCCTTGCCTGGCCTGGCTGCAAAAAGATCATCAGTCCTAAATGCCGGCTGCACTCTCTGGTCCATTTGCTGGCTTCCAGATTGCGCCCAAAGCCAGGAACCAGCTTCCCCAGCACAGGCCTGGGCTGAAATGCCTGCCAGGGATCTGTCTGAGCAGTCTCCTCTTCTCCAGGCAGGGATGGCACTTCGACCTGGATGTTTGGGTTTTTTGTTTTTTGTTTTTTTTGGTCATTGGTTATTACATGACCTCCAGGGTAGGTGCTCCACAAAGGGAGTGAAAACAGGACGCCTAATATATAGGCATACGGCCATTCTAGAAAAATAGCTTGAGGTTCTCTAGGAAACGCGACATTGGTCCTTGCACTATGGTTTAATAGAAAAGGGATTATGCACCAAGTTACTTAAATGAGCATAGGTTGAAATCGTTTACTGAGAGTAAATATTTTAAGTAGTTATATTTTAACTAAATCTATCATCAATCATCTATTACACGAAGGTTATAGGCAATTTAAATGCAAGAGCACTCTCTTCAGGGTTTTAAATAATCCGTGTCTGTCTTGGCACATGAGAATGCAAAGATAGGAAATGGTTTGTAAAAGATCATATAATAGCTTTTACTAATTCTATTTATTTGACAGACAGAGATCACAAGTAGGCAGAGAGGCAGGCAGAGAGAAAGATGGGGACGCAGGCTCCCCGCCAAGCAGAGAGCCTGATGGATCCCAGGACCCTGAGATCATGACCTGAGCCCAAGGCAGAGGATTAACACGCGGAGCCACCCAGGCGCCCCCAGATGAAATACATTTCTGACTTAGAAACTTCAGATAGAATTTTTTTGTCCATGATGACACCCGAAGAAAATGTGTCATCCCTAAACCTAACCTTAACCCCTAACAACGCTGAAACCTAAGCTGACCTTAAAGCCCAAACTAGAACCCTGAATCCCAAACCTGAAATGGAACCCAAAGCCTGTACCTGAGCCCTGGATCCAAGCCCTGAACCACGAACCCAAACCCTAAACCAGACCTCCAAGTCATGAACCCTGAACCCAAATCTCAGCATGAAGCCAAACCCCATAACTTTATCCCATAAGCCCTGAGTCTTAAAGCCTAAACCATAAACTTAAAGCCCTAAACTATAACTCTGTTCCCTTGTCCTTCACTCTAAATCCTCACCCTAACACTAAACCCAAAGCCTGATCTAGAACTCTGACTAAAACCTGAACCTGAACCCAAATTCAAACCCTTCACCACACTTTGCTTATGCACTTGCCATTGATGGATATTTGCAGTTTCTACCTTTTGATTCGTGTGAACATTGTTTGGGTTGGGGGCTAGGGTTAGGGATTTGGATTAGGGTAGGGTCCAGGCTTGAGACCAAGTTGAGGTCAGAGTGTGGGTCTGCATCAGGGACATGTTCAGTGCCACTGTTTGGATCAAGGACTGTTGTAATTCCACATTGTTTACAATTCATTGTTCCTTAGCTATTTGGGGGGAAGTTGGGTGGTATTGGGCTCCATGCAGCTTGAGTTTCCGGAATGAAATGGCTTCAGCTGGACCCTGGGAGGGAGCAGGACCTTCCACTCAAGGGTGAGCTCCCACAGTCCTGCACTGCCTTCCACGGCCTGCAGAGGGCGCCAGACCGCAGCTCCCGCCCTGAGCCCAGGCTGTGCAGCCACAGCTGGGACTGGAGCCCCGCCTCTTCAGAACCCACTGTGGAGACTTCTGGAGAATGTGGGGCGCCTCCCACCCTGACAGGACAAGCTGAGGAGGGTGTGGCTCTGCAGCCACACTGACCGGACCCGTTGTGGAGGACGCGCCAACACTGGCAGCAGTCCAACCTCCTAAGGACCAGACGCTGGAGGAGGTGAGGAGAAGCCGCCTGAGTGGACTGTCAAGGGGTTCGTGGTCTCAGGACCCCACAGAGGAAGGGCGCCCTGTGTAGACACTGGGGCTTCCGTCGTTTTGTGTGAGGAGACGTGGCCTCCTGCTGTGCTGTGCGCGGGACTGTGGGGTCCCCCCTTTCTTGCCTCAGGTGCTCCTGGGTCCTCATCTGTGTTTGTGTGCTCGCGGATTCGGTTCCTGGGGCTCCTCAGATGGTCTGCAGTCAGGGAGCGTCCGCCTGCTTCGGTGCTTGTGCTCCCCCACCTCAGCCCTGCGGGGTCCATCCCGTGTCCACACCCACTCCAGGCTTGTGCCGAGTCCCGATATTCAGGAGCCAGAATGAGGACTCTGTAGACGGTTTTGGGGAGAGTAGGTATTTTCCCAGTGTGGGTTCTTCCCTGAGCACAGTGCCTCCCCATCTCCGTGTGTCCCCCTCCCTGTCTGTCGTCATTGTTGCAGGGCTGTCAGAGGACAGGTCTGTGACCTTCTTGGTTCAGGGGCCTCCTGGGTATCTTGCTGTCTTGGATGCAGGTGTAAATGAGATTGTTCTCTGTAGTCTCTTTCTGATGGTTCCTTCTGAGCACGTAGGAGTGCCACTAATTTGTGCATAATGATTTTATTCCTTGCAAGTTCTTGAATTTATTAGTTCGATTTGCCTTAAACTCCATCTGCCAGTTATTTGACCAGCAAAATGGGTTTATTTGGGAAGAGCAGAGAATGGCAGTCTGGGCTGAGCAAGCTACAGTCCCATCACAGGCAAGTGCGAGAAACAAAGGAGAGGAACATTATTTCATGGAGGAGGAAGAAGTTGGGAAGGGTGCTTGAAGGAAAGTCCCCTGGAGAAAGGCAGGGTGATGGAGAATTCTCACAAGCTGAGCTGCAAAGCTCCTACAAAAAGTCAGGAGATGAACCTCCGGCTTCCCCTGTGGGGCCTGGAATTGGTGAGTCTCTCCTGTGGGGGATTGCAATGTGGGGTCTCTAATGGGCACTGAGCACCAGGAGCCCCCTTCCAGCCTCCCCTTCTGGCATCCCCAGTCCACTTTACTGGGGCTTCCCTTCCTGCTTTTGCACAGTTCTAACCAGCTTGTGGTGGAATGATGGGGAAAACTGAAATTCCAAATCTACTGCATCTGAGAGATACAGGGGCCCATGATTTAATCCTCCCACGAGTCTCTTGCTAACATGTGTCCTCTCCATGTTGCGTGACCTGGATCTGGGAGGGCTTGGCCTCCATCCCAAAGTCTGATGTTCTCCCAGCTTCCGTGTCGTCGTGCTAACATGGATGTTTGGAAGAGTCATTTCCTCTGCGGTGATTTTAAAGTGCAGTCAGCTTGTTATAGCAGCACAAATACGTGCTGACTCCACACTCAGATTCCGCAGCCGTCATTTCTTTACCACGTTTGCCACTTCACACGGGATGCTTCAGTGTGTTTGACCCCAAAGCAGGACAATGTCCTGAAGAACCACCACATAACCTGAAATGAGGAGATCATTACACAACCCATCCAAGGGTTAGTGTTAGGGACCAGGGACATGGAAGGACGGACCTGAAGACCCCATGGAGAGCTGTCTGGCTGGCTGAGTTGACAGTGTAGGTGAGGGTGAGTGTCTGGCTCTGGCTTTGTGTCCAGGAGTCAGCTCTGTGTGGGTGTGTCCTCAGCTGGGCATGCAGATTTCTGCTCCTCTGAATCCTTTCCGGAGTTCCTAAAGGCACAGTTTCCTTCTGGACGGCAGGCTGAGTCCTCTGGGATTGCCCAGGTGTCCCCAAATTGTAGGGCACCTACTGCAAGGCCTTTGGGGTCAGAATCCTGAGAACCAAACCAAAGGTTATGGTTAGGGCCCACCACATGGCAGGCCCGATCTGCCAGCACTCTGTCCGTCTTTCTGGGGGAGGGGGCAGTTGAGGGATTTGTTCAGGGTGAGTGTCAAGCTCCAGGTTTGCATCCAGGGGCCTGGTGAATATGGGGGTGGTCAGAGGTAGGAATGCAGATTTCAGTTCCTCTGAATCCTTTCTGGAGTTCCAAATGGCATGGTTCCTTTCAGGGTGGCAGGGTGAGTCTATGGTGTTCCTCACTGTCCCCAATCTCTGAGGCTTTGGAGCCAGGCTGTCGGGGACAGACCTCTCAGGACAGAATCTAGGCTTAAGAGTTTGTGCCTATGGGCATGGCTGCACTGATCTGAAAGCACTGTGGCGAGGATCACAGGGGTCTGAGTTGAGACATGGTTCAGGATCAGTATCAAGGTCTGGGTTTGTGTCCAGGGGACCGCTGAATGTGGGGGTGGTCTCAGATGTCCATGACGATTTCCCCTACTCTGAATCCTTTCCAGCATTCCAAATAGCCGGTGGCAAGCTGAAATCTCTGGGATTTCTCATGTCTTGCCCTTGCCCTTGCAAGGACAAGATACTTTTTATAGTAAAAGAATTCACCAGATGAGCTGAACAGCAGAAAAGACACAACTCAGGAGTAAATCAGTGAACAGGAATATCATGGTAAATCTTCTTTGAGAACACACTACAGAGCAAGGGAAGATAGGAGAGAAAGCTGAGATATAAAGGACAAACCCTCCAACTTCCCAACATCATTCCCTACTTGTTTATTTCCATTGCTGTCAGCTCCTTTCCAGTCAAAAATAAGTGACCTGAGCCAGCCTTTTTTCTTTCTGAGTTTGGGGCACTGCAAAGCCCACCAGAGGGGCCAAGGGCACCCCTGAACCTGCTGAGCTGAGCCCATTTGTACCCAACAGGGAGAAGGTACCAGCCTGGCCCTCTAGTGCTCCATGGTCTGTGGCAGTCCTTCCTTCTGGACCCTGCTTTGCTGCTCTTCCTTCCCTAACCCTGGTCTCAAACTAGGGATTGCTCATGGAGGAGGAACTCAGGGAGATGTGGCGCAGGAGGGCCTCCCTGCCTGGAATCTCCGTGTGAGGAGTGCACAGCCAACAGATTTTGCCCAGGGACTTGCAAAATGCAGAGAGGCAGATTTCTTTTCTCTCTTTCTCTCTCTCTCTCTCTCTAGCCTCATACCAACCGGGAGTTCTTAGAACTTTCTTCAGTGACTTCTAGGTGTATCTTTGCCACTATTTCCACAGAAAGGCCAATTGAGCATGATCAAACACACGTATAAGCATTTACATTTAAAAAAATAAACAAAAAGCCAATGCACACAGACCTTTGACAGCAGTACAGGATGCTGAAGGGACCAGAGTCCCTACCTTGGGCAATAGTGGTAGAGGCCGGGTTCTGCTCTGAAAAAGAGCAGAAATTCATCAGGATTCAGAGAGTGGAAATCCATTTGTACTGGAAAAGATAGAAGTAGGCTTGCTGTGAATCCAGCAGGGAGGACAGGCATAGATAAAGGCTGGTGTATGTGTCACGGAAACTATTGTTTCTCAAGGGTCATGCTGTCTCTGTAAAATGCTATGAGGACTGTCTCTTGGGGAACTCCTGCTTTACTACCAGTGACGCCCCCAGATTCTGCTTTGCTAGTCCCATGGATTCCTGGGGATACCCAGTTGATAAGCTACGCTGTCCTCATGACAACACTTGCTAATGGACTGAATGTGTGTGTCTTGTCCCAATTCAGATGTTGAAGCCCTGACCCTCAAGGAGTGCCATCAGGAGGTATGGGCTTTGAGAGGTGATGAGGTCATGAGATTGGAACACTTGTGCATGAGATAAAAGCACTTCTGAGAAAAGACCTGAGAGATTGTTCTGCCAGCTGTCATCCATGCAAGGCTACAACAGAAATATGGGCATCTATAGATAATGAAGCATTCTCTTGCTAGATATCAGATCTCCCAGGATCTTGCTTTTGGACTTCTCAGTCTCTAGAACTGCAAGGAATAGTACATGTTTTGCTGTTTCAGCCACCCAGTCTGTCATCATTTGTTGCAGCAACTTGAACTGAATAAGGCAGAGCCCAAGTCCTGGTTAATCCCTGCTTCTACTCATTTCCCCTCAGAAAGAGCTTCTAATCCAGAACTGACCTCTGCTTTCCATACACGTGCCTCAGACTCCTTCTGTGAGAGCCCAGACTTTGTAAAAGACTCCTCCCTCATGGCAACCAGCATTCTGTGACTCCTGAGGAATGGCCTCCCTGACTTTACTGAGTCAATCAATCTGATTTTGATTCTGGAGTCCCAGGATCAAGGACTGCATCAGGCTCCCAGCTTCATGGGGAGCCCGCTTCTCCCTCTGACCTTCTCCCCTCTCATGCTCTCTCTCTCTCTCACTCTCTCTATCTCAAATAAATAAATAAAAATCTTTTAAAAATCTGATTTTAACAGACCATATGCTTTTTCTTGCTGGTCTTTGGAAGATTAGGCATTAGCCCTTCGGAGAAAGTTCTGAATTGCTGCTTCATGAAGGGGTGAACTGTGTCCCCAAGGTCTCTTTTTGCTGCCTTCTAATCACAGATGCTGAGACAAATCCTCCCAGGTGCTGGTTTTTCAAAGCACTTAATGCTTTGGCTTTGAAGTTCCTCACTTGACAGTTCTGCTTTAATCAGTTTGTGACAAAACAGCCAATTGGTGGTGGATGCAAAGTGCACTGATAAAGTTAATATCAAGGAACAATTTTTTGAGTGTCAAGCATGTGCATGTGTGTGCACACACATATCCATGTGATAAGCATTATGGTAAATATCTGACAAGCACTAAAACATTAAAATGTTAGGATACCCCATTAGCTGATATTTTTATTATTCCTACATCCTAAACTATGAAAAACAGGGTCCGAGAATCAGAAGTGGCAAAAAGAATCAAGATTTGAGGCAGTTCAATTTCACAGCCAGCCTTGATCAATAGGCATGTACACCTGTGTCTAGTTTCAGCTCTGTGTAACCTTGCCATAACCTTGGATAAGCCATTCATCTCTCAAGTTCAGGTTCTTGGTCCAAAGAGGGAAGGGGCACAGGTTGAGTACCTCCAGTGGGACTTCCTGGCAGGCTTGTTCATCCAAGCATTCCTGTTTCAGTTTGAGTAATTGAATCCAGTCTTTGTTTTACCGAAGGCCAAGCTTGTCCAGTGTGTCCATGCCACCAGCCAACAGCATTTGTCCATGCCATGTAACAACCGAGCAACATTCATAGGAATGGGGGGAGGAAAAGATGTCCACAGGTGTTGACAGATGTTCTGCATGGAGGGACAGGAGCTGGGGCCATCACCTGTTGTTTCTAGTGGCCTTCTCTGTCGAGTTAAAACAAATGGCAATTATTTGCAACGGCAGGGATGAATGTAGAGGGTATTATGCCAAGCGAAATAAGCCAGTCAGAGAAAGACAATTATCATATGATCTCACTCATATGTGGAGTTTAAGAAACAAAACAGAATCATAGGGGAGTAAAGGAAAAAAATAAAACAAGATGAAGTCAAAGAGGGAGACAAACCAGAAGAGACTTTAAAAAAAAGATTTTTATTTACTTATTTGACAAACAGAGATCACAAGTAGGCAAGAGGCAGGAAGAGAGAGAGAGGAGGATGCAGACTCCCCAGGGAGCAGAGAGCCTGATGTGGGGCTCGATCCCAGGACCCTGAGATCATAACCTGAGTTGAAGGCATTGAAGGCAGAGGCTTTAACCCACTGAGCCAGCCAGGTACCCCTCAGAAGAGACTCTTAATCACAGTAAACAAACTGAGGGTTCTTGTAGGGGAGGGGGATGGGTGGATGGGGTAACTGGGTGATGGACATTAAGGAAGGCATGTGATACAGTGAGCACAGGGTGTTATAAAAGACTGATGAATCACTAACCTGTATGTCTGAAACTAGTATTATATGTTAATTAATTGTATTTAGATTAAAATTTTCTTTAAATATAATTTTAAAATAAAATAAATAACAATCAAATAATGATCAGAGTTATCAAGCAGGGAGTATCAGATCTAGATGTCAGTTAAATTTAAGGGGCTTGCCGAAGTTTAGGAGAGTCACACTAGGTCATTTTCCTGTTTGGGGAAGTCTTCAGGGGCAGTTCCAAAGACAAAGAATATTAATATTTCTCCTTCCCCCATTCCCCCTAGAGCCGAAGATGTTTCCTCCACTCACCCACTGGCCCTGTATGTAGGTGTTGCTTTCTCTCTACCAATCAAAAAATCAGTGAGTAACTAGAACTTCACCTTTTCCAGTATCCCCCTACCCCCGACCTTTTGTCTTTAATGGCCATGGGCAACAGGGACAAAGACATTTTTTAAAAACTTACAGAGATCTATTATGCTCTACTACCTTGGCCCGCATGGGCCACTGCAAAGGGATTCTGTGAACTGTGTACTCAGATGAATGATCATTATCTTCAAAAAGGCAGGGGCAGTGATAGACACAGGAATCAAAAAGGCAAGAGTTAATGGACCATCAGAATAATGGAGTACCAACACTTTTTTGTCCTTGGCTTGAATCCTCAAGGTCCAGTGTCTCAACAGAATTTTCATTTTGGTCTCATCTGACTCACTTGTCCACCCCTGGGCCAGTTGGCAGTTATACTGAGAACTGGAAATTTTCCTTAGAAGAGAGAAAGAGTATTTGTCAGGTAAACCAAGGAAATGTCCATTATAGGAAGTTAGGCCTTTTATCGTGGTACTCCATTAGCACCCTCCTGACTGTTAAAGAAAAAAAAATTGTGACACCCATTAAAGACAGTAAGGAAGATTTTATTCAACGGATGCTATTACGATGGGATTTTATTTTTTAGTATGGGAGAGAAATCTGGCTCAGCTCAGACAAATGGAGATTTAACAGCATGGTGGGGGTCACTGAATATAAAATTAAGATGGAACATCAAGGGTAAGGATGAAGGGATTCTGGCTAAACCATCTGGACAGTAATATTGTTGAAGGAAGGCTAGGGTCATAAACTATTGAGATCAGGGGATAAGGAATTTTTTAAAAGACTTATTACTACATTTTAGAGAGAGGGAGCAGGGGTAGGGGTAGAGGGAGAGGGAAAGAGAATTTTTAATCAGACTGTTCACTGAGCATAGAGCCTGAGGTGAGGCTTAATCTCAGGACTGTGAGATCATGACCAGAGCAGAAACCAAGAGTCAAACGTTCAACCAGCTGCACCAACCAGGTGCCCTGGGAATAAGGGATTTGATCAGATATTAAGGGTTATAGATACTGAAGCACCTGGGTGGCTTAGTTGGTTCAATCTCTGGCTTTGGCTTAGGTCATGATCTGATCCCAGGATCAAGCTTGGCATTGGGCTTGCTGCTCAGTGGGGAGTCTGGTTCTCTCTCTCCCTCTGCTATTCCCCTTGCTCAGGCTCTCTCTCTGTCAAAATAAATAAATCTTAAAAAGAAAAAAAAAGAGTGGTAAGATACCAGGGGTGAGAGATAAGGAATTTGATCAGATATCAAGAGTAGGATAGGAGATTGCTGAAAAATTGACTAAGCAGACTTCTTGCTAAAACTGGGCTAAGTGGGTGGAGCCTGAGGTCAAGGCTGAACATAAAGAGGACTTGACTCCAGTCTGGTCAAGGAGAAAATCTTCATCATCATGACCATTGTATTTTCTGCAGTCACACATTTTTCTAATTCTTTTAACAGACATTCAGTGAACGAGAAACATGAACACAGTAGTAATAATATAACGAATGTAAGCGCTCTAGCAGAGACAAAGGCAGTATAGGAATCCACCTCATCAGATTTAGAATATGCATGACTCCATGACTGAATTACTACCACTGCTTGACTGCTGAGATTAAGATGTAATACAGAGGATCATAGGGAAGGGAGGGAAATCTGAATGGGAGTCATCAGAAAGGGAGACAAACCATGAGGCACCTTTAACTATAGGAAACAAACTGAGAGTTGCTGGGGGGGGGAGGGGAGTGGGAGACATGGAGTAACTGGGTGATAGGCATTAAGGAGGACACGTGATGTGATGAGCACCAAGTGTTATCCACAACTGATGAGTTACTAAATTCTCTGAAACCAATGATGTACTATCTAATGGCTAATTGAATTTAAATATCTAAAAAAGACACTTAAGAAAAAGATGTAGCATAACTCACAATATCCTTTGAGTGGAAGAATGTGCGGATTTTCCATACCTCTGCTGTCCATGTCCCATGGCTAGTAGCCACATGTGGCTAATGACCACTTAAAAGGTGGCCAGTTCAAATGGAGAAATGCTGTAAAAGCAGAATAAACACTGGCTTTCAAAGACATATTGTAACCAAAGTTCAGAGAGTATTGCCACCCTCACATCACAAACATCGCTTGAATTCTACAGCTAATGAGAGTGGGATCCAAGACGGGAGAGGTCATCCTGAAAGTCCATGATGTCAGAAAGAACATGGGAAGAAAGAGTCACAATCCTGGAGTGGATGGGCTGAGGACTATCAGAATGCCTTTTTTTTTTTTTTTTTTTGGTGATTCTGTCTGTATACAGACAAGGAGAATTCACTGGAGATGACATCTGTATGCCTCACATTTTCAAAGGAAAATTATGAAAACGCATATACACCCACAGCCATAGTTTAATTATGTGTGAAATGTATTCAGAACTACTCCAGTCAGTAAATTGCATATTTTCACATTTAGCTTCTCAATTTTCTCTTCGGCACCTCCCATTCTTGAAATCCCAACACAAATCCCATCTCTTGCCTAAGGACCATAAACTACCTCACTATCACAGGCTACAGTTCATTCATTCATTTGATTCATTCAAAGCAACCTAATCTTGAGTGATGTCTTAAGCGCTCTTCTAGGGACTGGTGACCCGTTGAACAAAATAGGTAAAGATCTCACTTTCATGGAGCCTATCTGGTATTTAGGGGAAAATCTTTCCTTATCAACATGAAAAGACTTATTATGGATGTTGCTTAAAATTTCAGTTTTTTTTTTTTTCTTGACAGTATCTCAGGTGATCATCTTTGAGGTGGTTCTCCTGAAAAGTACCTTTGGGGGGTACTGACTCGACTTTCTGAGTCAGACACTTTCCTAAAGACAGGAATCACAGGAAAAGTGACAACGGTCACTCTTGCAGTAAGAACAGGGATCACAATACTTGAAACAGAGATATGCTGCTCAGCTATCAGAAAGTCCACAAGGCTCCAAATGTGTGTGGCCAACTAATGGAACCTGTAACTCAGAGGTTATCATCCTGAGAGCAATGGGAAATCCCTCTAGTTAAGGACTCTCCTTGACGGAAGCTTGACAATGGCCTTGATTTACTTACTATGATGGTTAGGTAATTATACACATTAAGAAAAGTGCACAAGGCACTTCCATTTCCATGATACCATCAAAGATATTGTTGTTTTATTAAAATGTTACATCTAGAGCTGTAACGTATAGAGTAGTTAAGTCAATCAGTATGTGGTACAGGTGAGACTATTGTAACAGCCATACTTCCATGAAAAAGAAAAATTTTTTGTGGTTTCTGATCTAGGAATCAGCCAGTGAATAATTCTATATTAGTGTCCAGTTACCTGGCTAAACATGTAATCTATTTATATTTCTGAGGGTAAGCTGAATTGTGATCACTGAGCCAGCTGTGTTCTAGTAACTACTCATTTACCCAACATAACAGATATAAGAAGGTAAAAGGCTTCTAAGAAGACTGGTTACTTATATTTTGAACCACATTTTGGCAGGTATAACTTGCAACTTGTGCTTAGTGGTAAGATTTCTGATATTTACTTTCTCCTTCCTTTGGCAAGTCAAGTTAGTTAAAAAGTAATTGGAGTTGAGTCCATTGTTTTTCTTAAATGTTTACAGAGATATAGAACTCTCAAGTTTCTTTACTGGACAGGATTAGATCACATTAGTGATAAAGATCAGAATGATTTACCTTGCTAAAACAAGAACTTCCTGTCAGTTTGGAGAAAGCTTATTTTTATCAAAGCAATACAGATTTCCTTTTTTTTTTTTTTTAAATTTTACAAGGTAAAGTCAGTGAACACATCCAACTTGACGAATACGTCTCTAAAATGTCAATCCAGGCAAAGCTTTTTCTGCCTACAGATTGGAGCCTACGTGGTGACGTTTTTAAAATGCTTTCAGTCCCTCAGTGAGGCTCTTAGAAGCTAGCCAGGGCTTACTACGTGCCAGGCACTGTGTCAGGTTTGGAGCTAAAGGGAAGGAGAGCTTGGAGGCTGGCTGGGGAGGGACATCCATGACACAACTACAGCTAGAAACGGAGGCCAGTGCTAGAAAAGAGAGAGCAGGCTGCATGGAGAGTGTGTACCATGCGGCTTATGAGCTCATGAATAAGTGGGAGTAACTGGAGTGAGGAGATGGGGGAGAGGAAAAGGGTATTCCCATCAATGCGAATCACCTGTGCTTGGAGGCAGGCGCCATGAGGGGTCTCCACAGGAAGAGGGAGGCAGTGTGGTTGAAGGGCAGAAAGATGGGGCAGAACAGGCATCAGTCAGTTGGACGGGTATGAAGAGACTGATGGGAGGATTATGGGTGCCTTTGGAGGACTGGGAATTTGTTAGAAAATCAGTGCAGATTTCTATGGAGACAAATGCCAGGAACTGATAGGTCTTTGAAAGGTCACTCTGTCTGGCTTTTGGCAAAGGGGTTGGTAAAAGGCACTTGCAGGTGTGAACACACCAGGTGGGAGGTGAGTGCAGGAAATCAGGTGAGGGAGCATGGGAACTTGGTCCCGGGGTATATAAGGGAGAATAGCCTTTAAGGAGTTCCACAAATTGGCACCAGCTGTGGCTTCATTACAGAGCTGGAAGGGGCAGGTGGGTGTGTCCTGGAAGCTACAGAAATTACATGAGAAAGGGACGTCTTTTTAGATCTTTTTTTCAACTAGAGGAACTCTCACCTTATTGATAGAATTCCAGAGTGGGAACCGATGGACATGAGGACATCTTTGAAATGTCTGAATATGTTCTTTGACATCTTTGCAAGTGACGAGGAAACCTTGATCTTAGGAGGCCTCGGCCCTCTTTGTAGCCAAAAAGATTTCACCTACAGATTTGGGTTCTCCCTTTTAAAGTCAAGGAGACAGTCCTTCCAAAGGACACCTCCTATCATTTTACCCTCTCATCATACCTCACGTGCTGGGATCTCCAAGACCCTCTGTTCCAGGTTTTGAGTATCCACTTAGGCCGTGCTGGTCTTGCCACCACAGGAAATTTAGAGCCTGTAGTGCTATTAATAACATCATCTAAGACTGTTTTTGTTGCCCTCATGGCCTCTTCCCACCATGCCTCACTGAAACTTTTTACACATTGTATCCATTAAGCTATAGTTCCCAATGCTCATCTTCTCTAGTGCCATTAATTTTTAGGGTACCAGGCAAACCTTAAACTTGTCCCCCTTAATTGGATCCCTGTGTCCCCACAATCTCTTTGAATGCCTTTCACCATGATCCTTGAATGAGATCTGAGACCACTGCTGGTACCTAACACTTCTTGGCACCTAGTTTCTTAGGTTCTTGGAAGAGGAGGTGGCTATGGAAGTGAGTGGGGATGGGAGTGGGAGGATTTCTCCCTTCACTTCCCTTTTTGTTTTTTCAAATAATGGGTTTTGAGGGGGAGGGAAAGGTTAACCAGACCATTTATTTTCCATCTCCCATCCATAATGTTTACCACTCCCCACCGGAAGAATTTAGATCTTTCGTTTGAATCTCCAGGAAAATCTCCCAAACCCAGACCACCACCATGTGGATTCAGCCATCTTCTGATTCACCTCCAGATTGTCTCCTCCTAACTGCTCTAGCCACAGTTTAAGGGCGAAATGTTCAATGCCCAAGCAATTAAGTGGGGAACACATTTACCTAAGCAATTGCATGCAGCTCTGTATCTGCGTACAGGGGGTCTCTCCCAAGCCTTTCCAACCTCAGCAAAACAAGACAAAGCCCCAGCGATCTGGGGTATATATCATTCATTCATTCCTGGGTTCAACACTCATGGCAGATCCCCACCAAGACCCTGGGAGAGCAAGGACTGGAGAAATCCTGGAAGCTGAAGTCTGAGGAGGATTTCAAATTCAAGTCAGACATGAAAGAAACATCTGGACTCGGTCCTCAGGTACATGCAGTATTCTGAACTGAGGCTAGAACTTAGACCATTCTAATGAAAGGCCTCTACAGGTGGGCTCTCACAGGTGGGCTTCGACTCAGTTTCCTGTATATTCATTCATGAAATAGCTCTTCGGGTCAACATGCAGAAGAAAACCATTTAATAAAACTGACAATGAGGAGTGTTAAGGGAAGCCAGAAGGCTTGTGAATGGGGAGAGAGGAAGAGCCAGGGCAGAAAACCAAGAATCCCTCCCTGCCCTCCTTGCTGCCAGGGAGGTCTGAGGGACTAGTTTCCACCTGGGATCCCAAGTCCAGAACATAAGCAGCTGGGGCACGGCGGGGGAGGGAAGGTGTTCCTCAGCCCCCTCGCATGGGGTTGCTGAACAATGGGGGCTAGCGCTCCCGCTGGCGGAGGGCACCTCAGAAAGCGCTCTCCCCAAAACGACCCCATGCAGACCGGGGTTGGGCGCAGCGTCCGGGCGTGGTCCCGGTGCCCTGGGGTTCGTGGGCGACTGGGCCTCGACAACCCCCCTCCCCGCCCCCAGGTCGCGTCCCCCGTTCTGCTCCAGGTGAGGGCACGGCGCAGTGTCACTTTACCTGTGCAAAGAGGGTGGTCCGGAGAAGCCTTGGGGCGGGGAGAGCAGCAGGAGCGGGACAGCACGATTTCACGCAGGAGCACACAGGCGGCGAGTCCGGTGGGTCCTGCAGTCCTGACTGGGCTCTAGCACAGCACCCTGGCGCTGCGTGCCCCTCCTCCGCCAGCCCCTCCACCTCCTCCCAGACTCTCAGCCACAACCTCCGTGAGCTCACTTCCCGCCTCGTCAATTAGCAAAGCCTCTGCTTAGGGCCGCCCCCGACCCGCCCCCGACCCCCTCCCTCCTGAGTCCTCCTCAAGCACACTTGGAGCTTTGGAAATTAGCAAAGCCCCTTCTCTGCGCCGCCCCCGCCCCCCTCCCTCCTGAGGACCGGGCCCGGGCTGGGGTGCAGGGCAAAGCTCGGACGGGCTGCAAGCATTGCCAGCGCCCGCGCTGGGGAGCCTCCTAGCCTGGCTCCCAGAGCGGTTGTCCGCGCGGCCTGACTGGGAAAAGATCATCAGTCCTATACGCCAGCTGCAACCATTGGTCAGTTTACTGGCTTCCAGATTGCGCCCAAAGCCATGAACCAGCTTCCCCAGCACAGGCTTGGGCTGAAATGCCTGCCGGGGATCTGTCTGAGCAGTCTCCGCGTCTCCAGGCAGGGATGGCACTTCGACCTGGATGGTTGGGTTTTTTGTTTGTTTTTTTGGTCATTGGTTATTACATGACCTCCAGGGTAGCTGCTCCACAAAGGGAGTGAAAACAGGACGCCTGATATATAGGCATGGGGCCATTCTAGAATAATAGCTTGGGGTTCTCTCAGAAATGCGGCATTGGTCCTTGCACTATGGTTTAATAGAAAAGGGATTATGCACCAAGTTACTTAAATGAGCATAGGTTGAAATTGTTTACTGAGAGTAAATATTTTAAATAGTTCTATTTTAACTAAATCTATCATCAATCATAAATCTATTACACGAAGGTTACAGGCAATTTAAATGCAAGAGCACTCTCTTCAGGGTTTTAAATAATCCGTGTCTGTCTTGGCACATGAGAATGCAAAGATAGGAAATGGTTTGTAAAAGATCATATAATAGCTTTTACTAATATGGTATCAGCAATTTATCATAAAGGAGCAGCCTCCAGTAAAAACTCAGCTTTGAAAAATGCAGAAAAGGGGCGCCTGGGTGGCTCAGTGGGTTAAGCCGCTGCCTTCGGCTCAGGTCATGATCTCAGGGTCCTGGGATCGAGTCCCGCATCGGGCTCTCTGCTCAGCGGGGAGCCTGCTTCCTTCTCTCTCTCTCTGCCTGCCTCTCAGTGTACTTGTGATTTCTCTCTGTCAAATAAATAAATAAAAAATCTTAAAAATAAATAAAAAAAAAAAAAAAAGAAAAATGCAGAAAAGCAGCAAAAGTTTCCATACCCTCTTGGTGACCAGAGGCATACTTTGTGCCCCTCAGCATCTCTTTTGTGGTTCTGAGTCCCATGGCGCTCTGTAGTTTAGTGTCTTATTCTCTGGGATAGGCCATTGAAGAAATACCAGGCCAAGAGATCAAGGTCCTGCTGTGTGTCTGAAGAAAGTACAACCTTTTAGATGAAGCTTTCTGGGGAATTTGTTAGTGGTTTGGTCTGCTTCTGATAGGAAGGGAAATTTTTTTAAAAGATTTTATTTCTTTATTTATTTTACAGACAGAGATCACAAGTAGGCAGAGAGCAGAGAGAGAGAGAGAGAGAGAGAGAGAGAGGTGGAAGAAGGCTCCCCACTGAGCAGAGAGCCAGACATGGGGCTCAATCCCAAGACCCTAGGATCATGACCTGAGCCAAAGGCAGAGGCTTTAACTCACTGAGCCACTCCAGTGCCCCAGGAAGGGAAATTTTTTAAAGAGTATTTTCTCTTTGAATCTATTTTGAGGTTTGGTTTGTGGTTCTTTCTGACTTTTCATGAAGATGGAATTATTTCTGAGCTTGGTTGTCAGGAACCACATATCAAATCGAGCTATCTTGTTAGCAATAAATAAATAAATAAATAAAAGCTCAAGTGTTGGTATAAAGCTATTATGCTTTTCAAAACTCCGAACTATAATTCATGTATCGTGGTCGTTCTTTATCATATCACACAGGAGAGAGGTGGCAGAAACGCACTTTCAGGTTAATTTTTTTACAAGGAAGATTGACTTATAAACCTACTTTGTTATTCCCTTTCATTCAATTTCCCTGTACCTCCTTTTCTATGAATTGTAACGGTAACCCATCATTATTTTTATTGTTGGCATGTGCTTTGTGAACCATAAAGTGTACGCTATAAATGGGAGCGCTTTTCTTTTTTTGCAGTTTACGAAAAACTTATATTTTTTTAATTTATTTTTTATTTATTTTCAGCATAACAGTATTCATTCTTTTTGCACCACACCCAGTGCTCCATGCATGCAGTGCCTTCTATAATACCCACCACCTGGTACCCCAACCTCCCAAACCCCCGCCCTTTCAAAACCCTCAGATTGTTTTTCAGAGTACATAGTCTCTCATGGTTCAGCTCCCCTTCCAATTTCCCCCACCTCCCTTCTCGTCTCTAACTCCCCATGTCCATGAAAAACTAATTTAAAAACATTCATCCACCAGAGTACCCAAAGGGCTCCCATATAAACTATCTGTCGTTACATTATGTCCCGATGTGGAGCTCGATCCCAGGATCCTGAGATCATGACCTGAACTGAAGGCAGAGGCTTTAACCCACTGAGCCACCAGCCCCAATGTATTCTCTTCAGTACCAGAATTTGTAACCAATTGACAGATGAAAAAGGAGGCAGTCAAGTGAAAAACAATAGGTCTTAGACCTGCAAGAAATTTGAATTAGATGAATTCAGCTACTCAGGCACTGTTTCACATTTTCAGATCTCTGCAGAAAAGGGGTTAACCTTTTTACAGCATGTAAAAGAGAAGACTATAACACATAATATGTGTAAGCATGTAAATATCAAAATATATCCCATTAGTTGCTAAGACACACAGGGCCTATTTTTTCTCTCAAATTCATGAATATGTAGGAGCAATAAGTGAGAAGTGAAAGTATACTCTTCACTTCGAAGTCTTTTAGAAATCTAAAATATGACTTTCTATGGTTTCTGTCTCCATATTCCTTTATTGCCATTTTGAACAAATCCACATGCTTTGATTCAAAGGTAATACATTCATCTTATTTGGAAAAATGATGTTTATTTTTGTTCTCTCACCCTTCGCAGGTGGTTTCATTTTAGCACACTTCAGAGTTATTATTTCATGCTTATTAAAAACATTTATTATGATCTACATAGATGAATGAAACTTTTGTTTTAATTAATTATTTGCCAAAAAATCTGTTATTTTTAAAAATGTATTTCCTTTGAAGCGTTAATTTAGAGCATTCAGAGAGGATCTAGGAGTGTGGTATTATGCAGTTTTTAAGTAGGTATGAAATGGTTATTCATATGATTGTTTCTTTAAGGCTTATGTATATTGTCCATTATATGCTATAAAATATTTTGAAAGTAAATTTAAGGTATGTTTTATGTAGTTTATTTTTTGGAAAAAATTATTGAAATGACTTATGAAATTCAGTATACTCTCAACATTAATTTATTCTGAAATTTACCAGTTGTCTACTGAACCTATTATATGGCAGATATTACTTCAGACTACACTGGTAAATGAAATACTTGTCTTTGTAGAACTTTTATTTTCATGGGTGAGACAATTAAAAGCTATAAACCTTAATAAAAATTGCATAGTGCATTCAAAAATGATGTGTACAATGGGGAAAAAGAAAAATTCGATCAGGGTGAGAAAAATCAAGGTTGCTAGGCAGGGGATGGGGAGTTAAAATTTTTAATAGGAAGATCAGGGTAGTTACAATGAAGCTGACAATTGAACAAAGGTATGGAAAGGTGATGAATTTGCCCAGAACTATCAGCAATAAGATCACTCCAGACAAAGGAATTGGCTATCTTGAAGGCCATAAGTTTGGATCATGTCTGGCATATCTGAGGAATAGCAAGGAGGCCACTGTGAGTGACTGAAGAGTAGCAGGGAAAGAGGTCACAGAGGTTAAATGAGTGGCTAGATCATGTAAAAGCTTAGAAGTCATTGTAAAACTCTGGCTTTTATATTTGGAAACTTACTGTGTGATAGAATTTCTGCTAATAACGGAGAGTTCAAATTCCATAAAATTTCAAGGATTCTTATTCTAGTAAGACAGAATAAAGAAAAAGAGTACATATTTTCACATGGAGTAACAAATGCTCGGAGATCCAAGTGTAGGAAGCTATGGGAGCACAGAAGAAGGCACTAAAATCACACCAATATATTTGATGACTGTGACTATATATAAATTTGTATTTTCTAGATTTTTTATAGTCATGGAATCACACAGTATATACTATTCATTGCCTGGCTTTTCTTTTCTCAGCATGATTACTTTGAGAATCTCCAATTGTAAATAGTTCATTTTGATGTTGAATAGTAATCTCTTGAATGAATAGATCATAATTTGTCTTTGCTCTATGGATGGACATTGATGAACATTTCCACTGTTTTCAATTCTTAAAAATAAAGCTGCTATGAAATTCATATACAAGTCCTTGTATGAACATAGGGTTTGTTTCTCTTGGTTAAATGCCTAGAAGTAAAATGGCTATTTGTGAAACTGCAACATATTTTGCATTTAAAAAAATTTTCAAACTCTTTTCCAAAGTGGTGGTATCATGATATATGCCAACAACAGTTTAGATTTTTTGTTGCTTCCCAATCTAGCTCAGACCAAGTACAATTAGCCTTTATAATTTTAGCCATTCTAATAGATATGTAAGCATGTCTCATTATGATTTTAATTTGTATTTCTTTAATGTCTAAATGTTGAGAAATTTGTCATGTGCTTATAAGCCATCCATATCCTTTTGGCGACATGTCTCTTCCATTATATCCTTCACATGTAAAATTGGATACTCTGTTTGGTTATTAGTAAGGTTTTTTATTTTTATTCATTTTTTAATAATCAGAGTAGATGTCCATTATTAGAAATATAATTTGCAAATCCCTTCTCCATCTTTACGGTTTCTCAATGGAGCTTTGATAGCTGTGTCTTTCAAGAAATATGCTACTTCTTTCCTGGTACACGGAGGTATGACTAGAACATTATCAATGTTGACCTTTGCAAGGAAAATCATGGCTTAAGATGTAGGTAGTCTGCTGTTGTTGGGAGTGTTCACCATCCTTGCCTCTAACTCATCTCTCACTGCCCACACATTCAGATATAGGGGAATATTGATTGACAAAATATTAATTGCCAAATAATACTAGTTGGAGAATAAGAAAAATGCAGGCACCTGATTATATAATATTACTTAAATAAAATATGTTTTTATAAGTGTTATTGGAAGTAAATTCCTCAATACTTTAATGACACAGAATGATGGAATCCTAGATTTTTTTCTTCTATTTACTACGAAAATGATCATGCCTCATGTATATTAAAATGGAAAAGGGAAAATTAAAAATTGTTTTAAGTTGATTTGCGTGTGTTGTGCATATGTGAGAGAGAAAGAGAAAGAGAGAAAAAGAGAAAGGGAAAGACAGAGAGGTGGCTGCAGTGAATTGATGAGTTGCAGGATAGATTTTAAAGTTTTGTCTTTTGCTTTCTACATTTCCTTTTCCTTAGGTTCAAGAGAACAATCGTAATATCTCAGAGGCCTGCTGGTAACATCAGCAGAAAGAGTTAGAGGTTCCCAGAAAATTAAAGATGAGATATAGTTTTCCTGACATAAGAAAAGTCATTTTTTGTCCCCAGCTATGTTCAATGTTCTATACCCCACCTGTGTACTTGCCCAAGCACACTTCTTCCAAAACTCCCTGGGAGGTTCTTACAAAGAAATGCAAAAACCTCACTAGTTAAGGATTTTGAGGGAACAAGGCAATGGGAAAACTAACAGTCACCACCAGACCAGGAAATAGCCTAAGCTATTGAGACAATAAATCAGTGGTAAAACTCCTAGTGCTATTTCAAAAGTAATCAAGGCCTTGCATTCCTTGTCCCAGAAAATGAGCCCAAGACCCCATCCAGTTTATATCTGCTCTTGAAGCCTGCAGAGTCCCTTTCCCTTGTCCAACAGTTACCTCTTCTTTATTCTAATGTTGAAGTTTCTGCCCTCGGTTGAATACAAGCTTAATTCAGGTGAACATGCAATACATATTGCACAAATACATATGTGGATGTGCATGCATCCACGGGATAATAAAACTCTCCCTTCTGAGTATTCATCTTAAATACTAAATAAAAATCTCTCTCCTGTTCAAACAGTCAAGGCTTTGGAACTTATTCCCTGTGATCTCCTTGTATGTTGTAAACAAATATTCCTTTGTTTGACAACTCCACCTGTTTCTGTGATTCACCAAAGACTGACCTCAGTTAGTTCCGTCACTGTAATGGCTTTCACTACTCTGATTCTACCTCTGCAAGTCTCCAAATTTAACTATTTTTTTCTCCCAATTCCGCATGTTCTTGGCTTTAAACTGCAACTCTGAAGAGATGCTTTTATCCCCAGGGGTACAGGTCTGTGAATCACCAGGTTTACACACTTTAAAAAAAAAAAATCAAGAGAAGGGAGTAGTAGTCAACATTGTTACTTTGAACTTCCTGCCCTAAGGGGCTCTCCTGTTGTTTCTCTTTGACTTCCTGGACTGAAACGACAGAAATTTGGCAATACATCACTCCCCAATCCAGATTACTGACAGAACAGTTTAGACTCTTAGAAAAATATTAGTTTAAAAGATCACATAATTAAATACTTAAGCATGTAGTGTAATATAGTGGTTTACAAGAAATATATTTTGGTCATCTGAATATTTGGTTTTCAACCATGGCTACTGACTCACAGCTCCTAAAACTCTTGGAATTTCCTGTGATAAGGGTGAGAGAGGTGTGTTTTGTTATGTTCATGAAGTGAACTTCAGACTTCACTCAAGGCAAGGGCTGTTTGCTTGAAGGACCAACCACTTGGTGAAAGCCTTCATAACTTTTTGCCCAACATGCCTCCCCTTCCTCCCAATTCAGGATTATCTGGGGAGGGAAGAGGAGCTGGAGATTAGATCAGCAAATGACAATGATTTAGTCAGTCATGACTATGTCATGAAGCCTCCACAGAAAACCTGAAAGGACTGGGTTCAGAAAGCTTTTAGTTTGTTAAATGTATGAAAAGGCAGGAAGAGTGGCAGTCTTACAGAAGGTAATAGAAGCTCTGTGCCCATTCTCCATACCTTGCCATGTGCACTACATTATCTATCTATTGGTTTAAATCTTCTATTATATCTTTTAATAAGCTGGCAAACATAAAGTAAGTATTTTTCTGAGTTTTGTGAGTCCCTGTAGCAAATTAAAAGAACATAAGAAGTAGGCCACTGGGACCTCCAACCTGTAGTTGCTCAGTCACAAGCACAGGTAATAACCTGGGGCCTACAGTGAGACTGGCATCTGAGGTGGGGTTGGAGATAGTCTTGGAGGACTGATCCCTTAACTGATGAAATCTTATGCTATGTTCAGGTAGATAGTGTCAGAATTTAGTTGAATTCTTGGAGATCCTGCTGTCGTCTGAAAATTATTTGGCATTGTTGGTATTGAAGGACCCCAGGTCAGAATTATACTATAGCCTATAAGTTTTAACATTCTTTTTATAACCAGCTTATGCTAACTGAGAAACTGTAGCCAGCTGACGATAGATAAGGGAGTCAGCAAGCAGCATAACAGGATAACGAATAGCGAAAATCTGTGTTTAACCCAGCTGTTTCTGGCTTCTGTATAATAATGCTTCTAATGCTTTGCTAAGAAATGAAAAATTGCATAAACCCTCAACTCTAAGGAGCAAGAGGCTGGCTGAGGACAAAGCAAAAGCTGGCGCCTTGCACCCCCCCCCTTCACCCGCTCCCCTCCATATGTGTAGCATTATAATTAGTTAACTTGCAGAAATCACAGTCCTGCTGGGTAGGAGTCTCCCTTGGTTTGCAAATGTCCTTGAGATTTACAACAAAGAAGTTACCTTACGTTTGATAGCAGGAATGTAACATTTCACCAGGAGAGACTCCCAATTGTCTTTATGTTAGGACCTCATTAAAGGGAAAATGGCCTTGGCTTGATAGTAACCAGGCCTTCAATATCCTGATAGTGCTTTCATTCGCATGCGTGGGCTAACTGGCCAGTTCTGCTTCTGTAAGATTGCTTTGTCTGCTTTCGCACGTGGGTCCCCTGATCCACTCCACTGACGCCAAGTATGCCTGTTCAAACTATCAATCAGTCAGCTCAGCCCCTCCCGAAACATGTTTGTCCATAAGAATCCTGCACTACCCCAGCCTGTTGTGCTCAGCTAGCAGGAGCTGCTGACCACCCGCAGGCGCCTGCCTAACAATAAAGAACCTCTTGCTGATTGCATCCAGTGGCAGTGTTGGATTCTTGGGTAAGGGGATCCGCGGGTCTTTCAGTATGATGTCCTAAAACCCAAAAAGATATAGCTACCTCAAAATAAGAATAAGGTTGACAGCTTATATATAATAAGTGAGTATATCAGGGATTTAAAATATACCCAATAAATAATGTAAGGAAATAAGGAAATATTTTGAAATAAAACAAGAATAAGAACGTAGTGGTACTAATAGATTAAATATATGTAATCTAGTTGAATTAAGAATACAATGGATAGAATACGTAATGGATTCAATAGAGATAAGAAGTCACTTAAGGATATTGTCATCTGGATACCAGCAAAGCATTAAAATTATCAATATAAAAGAGGTGTAAGATGTAGGTGATGTGTGTGGAACTAAAGCTAGAGAAAAAATTAGATTTCCTTACTACTCATAGCCTGTTGACAAGTCCTTGAAGTTCCTCTAGGGACTCAGCTGCTTCCATGTGGACACATCCACTCTGGGCAAAAAGCATTCTTAGTCCACCCCCCCCAGGATACTGAAAATCTACTTTCACATGTAAAAATTACTTTGGAAACTTCTTTATCTCTACTCCCCACCCCTGCCCTCAAGATATACATTGGCAATCATCTTCCAAGCATATACCCACTGATACACATCAGAAGAGTCTCTTCCCTGAGTTTTTACTAAATAGTAATAAATGACCTTTCCCTAACAATAGTTAGCCCCCTCAAGGTCCTGGAAACCTTGTTTATAAAATACCTTGGAGGCTTGTGCTATCCCTAACCTCCTCCCAAATTGAAAGTATATAATCAGCCACTCTT